>NT_039739.2:300000-414761 GCF_000001635.26 Mus musculus | reverse complement strand
GATCCCCTTAAAGGGATTGTATTTACATACATTATTTGGACTAATCCATGGAAGATTTGTATGTTTTCCATTTATATATTTCTTCCTCGATCTCTTGTATCAATACGGACCAATGAGTAATTTTTTTGATAAAAAGTTTTATTTCTATACATGCATATGAGTTTTGAATTTTAAGCCAAGTGTTCTCTAATAAAATATTAAACAGTAAATAAAATCTCCATAAGTGTCCTATAGTCCATGAGTTGGAAGAGAGATGCTTGAATGTGCTTCAGGTCTGGAAGGTTAATCATTAGTGGCAGACAAGGTATCACAGCTGGACTTTCCCAAAGAGCTTCTCAGACTAACTGCAAGATTTCATTAGTGAATACACTTACCAACTGTGTCAAGGTTTAGGTGTAATCAGAGGAGAGATGACAGCTTTTTGTTTCCAACATTCTACCTTCTTTTGCATCCCATTTAAACATTGGAAACACATCTCCTGATGTATTTGCTTATTTCATTGAGAGCTATTCTTTTTCTTTCCCATGACAAAGTAATAATCCCCTTGAGATATTTTCCATGAGTCCTTTGGAAAACGTGGTTGTAGATATACCCATAAATATTCACTTGTGTACTTTCTGCTTCTTTTTGCATAATATTTATTTTTATTAGATATTTTCTAAATTTACATTTCAAATACTATCCCTTTTCCTAGTTTCTGCTCAGAAAATCCCCTCTCCCCTCCCCGCTCCCCCTGCTCCCCAATACACCTACTATTGCTTCCTGGCCCTGGACTTCCCCTATACTGGGGCATATAATCTTCGCAAGATGAAGGGCCTCTCCTCCCATTTATGGCCGACTAGGCTATCTTCTGCTACATTTCCAGCTATAGACACAAGCTCTAGGGGTAGTGGTTAGTTCATATTGTTGTTCCTCCTATAGGGTTGCAGACCCCTTCAGCTCCTTGGGTACTTTCTCTGACTCCTGCATTGGGGACCCTGTGTTCCATCCTGTGAGCATCCACTTCTGTATTTGCCCAGCACTGGCATAGCCTCACAGGAGACAGCTATATCAGGGTATTGTCATCAAAATCTTGTTGGCATGTGCAATAGTGTCTGGGTTTGGTGGTTGCTTATGGGATGGATTCCCGGGTGGGGCAGTCTCTGGGTGGTCCTTCCTTCAGTCGCTGTTCAGAATTTTGTCTCTGTAACTCTTTCCATGGGTAGTTTGTTCCCTATTCTAAGAAGGGGCAAACTGTCCACACTTTGGTCTTCTTTTTTTTTTTTTTTTTTTTTTTTTTGAGTTTCATGTGTTTGACAAATTGTATCTTTGGTATTCTAAGTTTCTGGGCTAATATCCACTTATCAGTGAGTACATATCATGGGTGTTCTTTTGTGATTGGGTTACCTCACTCATGATGATATCCTCCAGATCCATCAATTTGCCTAAGAATTTCATAAATTCATTGTCTTTATTAGCTGAGTAGGACTCTATTCTGTAAATGCACCACTTTTTTTCTTTATCCATTCCTCTGTTGAGGGGCATCTGGGTTCTTTCCAGATTCTGGCTATTATAAATAAGTCTGCTATAAACATAGTAGAGCATGTATCCTTATTAAACTTGGGACATCTTCTTGGTATATGCCCAAGAGTGGTGTTGCTGCACCGTCGGATAGTACTATGTCCAATTTTCTGAGGAACTACCAGATTGATTTCCAGAGTGGTTGTACCAGCTTGCAATCCAACCAGCGATGGAGGAGTGTTCATCTTTTTCCACCTCCTTGCCAGCATCTGATGTCACTTGAATTTTTGATCTTAGCCATTCTGACTGGTGTGAGGTGGAATCTCAGGATTGTTTTAATTTGCATTTTCCTGATGATTAAGGATGTTGAACATTTGTTAAGGTGCTTCTCAGCCATTCGATATTCCTCAGTTGAGAATTCTTTGTTTAGCTCTGTATCCCATGATGGATGATCATATTATTGTGTTCTTGGATTTGGTTTGTGAGAATTTTATTGAGTACTTTTGCATCGATATTCATAAGGGAAATTGGTTTGAAGTTGTGTTTCTTTGTTGAGTCTTTGTGTGGTTTAGGTATCAGAGTAATTGTGGCTTCATAGAACACATTGGGTAAAGTACCTTCTGTTTCTATTTTGTGGAATAGTTTGTGGAAAATTGGAGTTAGGTCTTCTTTGAAGGTCTGATAGAACCCTGCACTAAACTCATCTGGTCTTTGGCTTTTTTTTTTTTGGGGGGGGGGTTGGGAGACTATTTAAAAAATTTTATTAGATTTTTTTTCATTTACTTTTAGATGCTATCCTGAAAGTCCCCTATACCCTCCCCCTGCCCTTGCTCCCCAACCCACCCTCTCCTGCTTCCTGGCCCTGGCATTCCCCTCTACTGGGGCATATGATCTTCCCAAGACAAAGGGCCTCTCATACCATTGATAGCTGACTAGGCCATCCCCTGCTACATATGCAGCTAAAGACAGAATTCTATGGGGTACTGGTTAGTTCATATTGTTGTTCCTCCTATAGGGTTGCCGAGCCCTTTAGCTCCATGGGTACTTTCTCTAGCTCCTTCTTGAGGGGGCCTGTGTTCCAACCTATAGATGACTGTGAGCATCCACTTCTGTGTTTAGATAGTTAATCTGATCCTGATTTAACTTTGCTACCTGGTATTTGTCTAGAAATTTGTCCATTTCATCCAGGTTTTCCAGTTTTGTTGAGTACAGGCTCACAAGATACAGCTATATCTGGGTCCTTTCAGCAAAATCTTGCTAGTGTATGCAATGGTGTCAGCATTTGAAGGCTGATTATGGGATGGATCCCTGGATATGGCAGTCTCTAGATGGTCCATCCTTTCATCTCAGCTCCAAACTGTGTCTCTGTAACTCCTTCCATGGGTGTTTTGTTCCCAATTCTAAGAAGGGGCAAAGTGTCCACACTTTGGTCTTTGTTCTTCTTGAGTAGTTAATTAGAATACTGTCCCTGTGCCCTCTAGTTAATCTGCATAAAGGTTTATCTATCTTGTTGATTTTCTCAAAGAATCAGCTCCTGGTTTGGTTGATTCTTTGTATGGTTCTTTTTGTTTCCCCTTGGTTGATTTCAGCCCTGAGTTTGATTATTTTCTGCCATCTACTCCTCTTGGGTGAATTTGCTTCCTTTTGTTCTAGAGATTTTAGGTGTACTGTCAAGCTGCTAGTGTATGCCCTCTGCAGTTTCTTTTTGGAGGCACTCAGAGCTATGAGTTTTCCTCTTAGGACTGCCTTCATTGTGGCCCATAAGTTTGGGTATGTTGTGGCTTTATTTTCATTAAACTCTAAAAAGTCCTTAATTTCTTTATTTATTTCTTCCTTTACCAAATTATCATCGAGTAGAATATTGTTCAGCTTCTATGTGTATGTGGGCTTTCTATTATTTATGTTGTTACTAAAGAAAATCCTTAGTCCATTGTGAACTAATAAGATGCCTGGAATTATTTCAATATATTTTTATCTGTTGCAGCCTGTTTTGTGACCAAGTATATGTTCAATTTTGAAGAAGGTTCCATGATGTGCTGAGAAGAAGGTATATCCTTTTGTTTTAGGATGAAATGTTCTATAGATATTCGTTAAAACCATTTGGTTCATAACTTCTGTTAGTTTCACTGAGTCTTTGTTTAGTTTTTGTTTCCAGGATCTGTCCATTGATGAAAGTGTGGTGTTGAAGTCTCCCACTATTATTGTGTGAGGTGCAATGTGTGCTTTGAACTTTACCAAAATTTCTTTATGAATGTGGATGCCCTTGCATTTGGAGCATAGATGTTCAGAATTGAGAGTTCATATTGGTAGATTTCACCTTTGATGAGTATATTTGATGAGTATGCAGTGTCCCTCCTTGTCTTTTGTGATAACTTTGGATTGGAAGTTGATTTTATTCAATATTACAATGGCTACTCCAGCTTGTTTCTTGGGACCATTTGCTTGGAAAATTATTTTCCAGCCTTTTACTCTTAGGTAGTGTCTGTCTTTGTCCCTGAGGTGGGTTTCCTGTATCCATCAAAATGTTGGGTCCTCTTTATGTAGCCAATCTACATCTTTTTATTGGGGAACTGAGTCCATTGATATTAAGAGATATTAATTAAAAGTAATTGTTACTTCCTGTTATTTTGTTGTTAGAGTTGGGATTTTATTCTTGTGGCTATCTTCTTTTAGGTTTGTGGAAGCATTACTTTCTTGCTTTTTCTAGGGCATAGTTTCTGTCCTTGTATTGTTTGTTGTTTTGTTTTTTTTTTCCCCTCCTTGTGTTGAAGGTTTCCCTTTATTATCCTATTAAGGGCTGGATTCATGGAAAGATATTGTGTGAATTTGGTTTTTTTATGAAATACTGTGGTGTCTTTATCTATTGTAATTGAGAGTTTTGCTGGGCATAGTAGCCTGGGCTGGCATTTGTGTTCTCTTAGGGTCCGTATAACATCTTTACAGGATCTTCTGGCTTTCATTGTCTCTGGTGAGAAGTCTGATGTAATTCTAATATGTCTGCCTTTATATGTTACTTGACCTTTTCCCCTTACTGTTTTTAATATTTTATCTTTATTTAGTGCATTTGTTCTTCTGATTATTATGTTTCAGGAAGATTTTTTTTTCTGGTCCAGTCTATTTAGAGTCCTGTAGGCTTCTTGTATGTTCATGGGCATCTCTTTCTTTACGTTAAGGAAGTTTTCTTCTATAATTTTGTTGAAGGTATTTGCTGGCCCTTTAAGTTGAAAATCTTCATTCTCATCTACACCTATTATTCCTTAGATTTGGTCTTTTCATTGTGTCCTGGATTTCTTGGATGTTTTGAGTTAGGATGTTTTTGCATTTTGCATTTTCTTTGATTTTTGTGTTCATCTTTTCTATGGAATCTTCTGCACCTGAGATTATCTCTTCCATCTCTTGTATCCTGTTTGTGATATTCCATTTATGGTTCTTGATTTCTTCCCTAGGATTTCTATCTCCAGAGTTGTCTCCCTTTGTGTTTTCTTTATTGTTTCTACTTCCCTTTTTAGGTCTTGGATGGTTTTGTTCAATTCCATCACCTGTTTGGGTGTGTTTTCCTGTAATTCTTTAAGGGATTTTTTGTGTTTCCTCTTTAAGGACTTGTACCTGTTTAATAGTGTCTTCCTGTATTTCTTTAAGTGAGTTATTATTGTTGTTCTTAATGTCCTCTACCATCATCATAAGATATGATTTTATATCTGAATATTGCTTTTTGGTGTGCTGGGTTATCCAAGACTCTGTGTAGTGGAAGTACTGGGTTCTAATGATGCCTGGTGGTCTTTATTTCTGTTAGTAAGATTCTTACATTTGCCTTTTGCCATCTGGTAATCTCTGGTGGTAGATATTCTATCTGTCTCTGGCTGGAGCTTGTTCCTCCTTTGAGTCTGTTAGTCTCTGTCAGCACTCCTGGTTGACCAGCTCTCTCCTGAGTCCTGTGGGTCAGAGCACTCCCTGGAAGCCAAATGTCCTCTGGCATTGAAGGTGCACAGAGGACTGAGGATCAGCTCTGCCTCCTGGCTGAGGATTAAGGCCCAAAGGGACCCTATCCAAGAAACTCTGTTGCCGTGCAGACCCACCTCAGAGAGACCCTGATAGAAAATGATGATCACACCTGAGTCCTGGGTGTCTGGGCACTCTCTGTAGGCAAGCTCTCCTCAGGCACAGAAGGTGCTCAGAGGTCTGAGGATCAGCTCTGCTTCTTGTCTGAGGATGAAGGCCTGAAGGGACCCTGTCGAAAAAGCTCTGTTGCTGTGCAGACCCACCTCAGATAAACCCCGGATAGAAAATTAAGTAATTATTTTAAACATTGGCTTTTCATCCAACATCACCATATTTCTTTTGATTCTACATTTTGTCAGTGGGAACTCTTTCACCCAGTTCTTGTCTTCCTTGGTTCTATCTTTATCAGTGTAGGACTTTCAGGTTTTATTTGAGTATTTACAAAGAATGCTCCAGGCTTATTTTGTATTTCCACATCTTTATTTTAATCTCCTCGATCTTCATAGAAAGTGGTAGAAGATTACAAATGGCCAGAAAAACCTGATTAATGGCTTAGAAAACTTGTATAACCTCGTGTTTTGACTAGACTCTCATCTATAACTTCACATCATACTTAATAAGGATTTTCTAGTGTTTCACACTGTTATCTAAATGAAACTTTTCTAGGCTACAGAATTTAAAATTATTGCTGCTGGTGTTGATAAATTTATAGTTTTCAATGGATTTTAATGAACTGAATCAACATTTTTCTATAGATACTAACTGGTATATAGATAACATAAATATAATTATTGAAGAGGTATGACTATATCATCTTATTATCCTTATTTTGTTTTCTGTTTAAGCTATTAAAATATCATTTAGATAATACACATTTTATGTAAATTATATAATTTATACAACCTATGATAAAGGAAATAATGGGTATTCAGTTTGATAACTAACAGTTATTTTTAATAAAACACTTATCTGTTTATAGATTCTGCCCGTGTATAACCACATTTTGTTATTTTACACATAAGTGACATTAGAAGTGTTTGTGATATTATAAGTTCTCTTCTAAGTTCTTGTCAGCATTTTCATTATAAATGTATTTTTCAAGGACATATAATGTCTCCTCTGAAATTTCATTTGGGGTTTAGACTTGCCAAACACAATTGAAGACTGCAAATTTTCTTTTGAAAATTTAATCAGAATCATTGTTTTGTCCCTGTGCTTTGACTTGAATGATAGCTGCTTTCTTTCTTCCCGTGTCTTGATAAATGGTTTCTCTCTTATCGGGAAATGATGACTTTTGAATGAGAACATGGCCTTAAATTTCTCCATGTTTGATAGGTTGTGTGTAATATCATAACTCTTTCATTCTATGGCAGGCAACTTCAGCATATATGTTCCATGACAGTAGATGTTTCTTCTTGTTGTTTCATTAAAAACCTGCTAATATTGTCCCTCTGGGTTATGCTTCACTTCTACGTTGACGTACCAGCAATAACCAGCTAGAAAACATAAATTTGATAAAATATTCAACATAGTTGACAACATATTAGTAAGAGAAATTTTAACAAGAAAATACACAGTTTATATATTCTTGAAAATACCTTAAGTACCACAAATACAAAATTTGAACAGAAAGGTACATTATGATCTTTGTAGACTGCATGAAATTTTTAAATATTTCCCTTTTTCCAGTTTATTTAATTTATAGGCAAAGGACATTCCAAATTAATTCATACATTTTATGTAAAATCAATCAAAATTCTCCTTTAAAGGTGTTATAATGATTTTAGAAGAATAAACAGATTATCCATATAAAATATATTTCAGAAACACCAGTAACATATTTAAGATTTTTTTGTTGTTTTTTGCTTTGTTGTTGTTGTTGTTGTTGTTGTTGTTGTTGTTGTTGTTGTTGTTTTCAAGACAGGGTTTCTCTGTATAGCCCTGGATGTCCTGGAACTCACTTTGTAGACCAGGCTGGCCTCGAACTCAAAAATCCGCCTGCCTCTGCCTCCTGAGTGCTGGGATTAAAGGTATGCACCACCATGTCAGGCTATATTTAAGATTTTAATAATTGGAAAAGTGTATAAGAATGAAGAAGTAAAATTAATTGAATAACCATGAAAATTAATTTTTGATGAATGAAGTATGATGGGCAGCCGAATTAATAAATAATGTGTGGAAAAATTGGTCTGTAATGTTGGAATATACCATAGAATCCAAATGGGAGTCCTAATATCCTCTGAAGCTAAATAAAATTTTTGACTTAATTTAGAACTAACAGTTGAAATGTTTAAACTAAGATGAGCCAAACATTTAAATTGAATTCAAGTTATGAAAATACTTTCTATTCACAAGCATATCGAAAAACCCACAGAAACGGAATGATGCTGTAACAAAAAGTTTTACATAATAAGAAAGGATCAGGCTGACATGGTGGAACACGCCACCTTTTGCTCCTTTAGAAGGAGCAACATTTTCATAATATTGCTGAAGAATAAATAACAATATGCATAAAGATGCACAAATATTATTAAAGTTTACAAATTAGAGACCCAATCAGATTTTGTGTAAACACTTTCCATTACCTTGATAAGTGTTAAAATTTAAGTGATGGTCATTTAGAATCTCTGACAACATTGTGGTAAATGTATTATGACACAACAGTGTATTCTTATTTACAATCATATTGCATATATGATTTCAGCTATTTGAGTAGAACTCTATACTCATAATATTTCATTATTCAATCTTGTCAAAGAAAAATAAATAATATATTACTCAATGAGAGTTCACAAAACTTCTAAAATTGCACAGTCACTATTCCTTGTCTTATGTCAGGAATTTTAGCCTAGAAAATAAATAGTGCTGTTAAAAACAGGTATCAAGTCACAGTTGCCAAGCTCTTAGAGAACTTAATGGTGCAAAGAACTCAGAAAGGGCATCCAACAAAACATTCAGCTTCCACTCACATGTATGTATATCAAAAGACTGATTCACATTTCAAAAATTCTCTCCCCTTGAAAAATGTGTCACAATTTGCTCCTTCATGTTTCTAATTACTTCTCCGCTGTCCTGTTAAGTTTACATGTAGGTCGGGGAAACCATTCTCTATCATTTAAAATGGTTTCCATTTCAAGTTAAGATAGAGAATCTATCATTAGGAATGCAGTGAACCTACATCTTGGGGGTCAGACACACTTTTCGCTACCAGATAACTGTGCAGTTTTAACCAAACAGCTTTACCACTCTGAGACTTGGTTCTTATAAAGGGGCAAAACATATCTAAGTTACTTAGTTCATTGCCTAGTATATAGTGGGCTGGAAATCATAGCTAATATTATTATTATTACTATTATGTATAGGAAGCTTGGGAGAACAAAGAATTTCTAAAGAAATACTGTTGCTTTCAATAAAAAAGGTACTTTAAAACTTAATGCTACCAGAGGGGCAGACAGAATATAGAGTATCAGCTGAGCTGGCAGCCTAAGTACATAAGATACCTAGGAATGAATTAGTTCTCAGGAGACACTGAGCAAGTCACACTTAAGAACCACGTTTTATGCACTAGTGTCTAGCACAGCTCAATAAAGAATTTTTGAATTGACAAGTCGACGGCTGAAGCATAAGAAGTTAAAGAACCTGGTAGCCTGAGTATAAGCAATTGAGTGCATGTGTTTCCGAAGAAAGGATATGAATATGGGCAAAAGGAAAAGTGGATCAGACAAAAAGAGAAGACACAGCCTTCTACAGTGATTGAAACTTTGGCTTTATATCCCGCCAAAGCAGCTGTGAAAGGAAATATGTTGATTCACAGATAGGCTTGATAATTTTCCCTCTTCACCTCTATCCTTCTAATAAAGAAAATTAGTGACGAGATGAAAAACAAAAGATAACCCCAGAGAGCTATTTCTGAAGTCTGTGTAGGACCAGCATTTAGGCTCACAGAGCAATAGAACAGTGGCAATAATGACCTATTTTCTGAGACTTAAAAAGGGACACATGATCTGACCGATGTTATTTTTTTCTAGAACAAGGATGAATCATGTGAATAGTCTGTCTGTCTGTCTGTCTGTCTCTCTCTCTCTCTCTCTCTCTCTATATATATATATATATATATATAGATAGATAGATAGATAGATAGATGTAGATATAGATATCATCTTTAAATGATTCATCATTATCAGAAATGACATTTTTCTGAATTAGGCATATTCTAAATATATTTGAAATATATGAGCACCATGACTTGGAGAATCTTATTTAAATACAATAATTTTTAAAATTAGTATATATGAAAAGGCTCTTTTCAAGTACAAAGAAAAGAAGAAAGAACAGAAAAATTCACACAATAAAAATTTAACTAATCTCATGAATTACAGATTGAAATATATGAAGCATTTATATTCATAGCCACATACAGCTTTTGGACAAGTCCTGTCAGGATATAAGATTAGTAGTGTTTTTTTTCCTTCTTTTAAATAGTCATTACCAGTGTACAGAGGCTCAGGTATAGAAATAAAGTGACATGTTCTGCCTCATATATTGTAGGAGGATCAGAGTCCAGAAGATGTAGGCTTAAGAAGACATGATTAATAAGGGTCCAAAATTAAATAGAGCTTCCAGAAATTTAGGAATAAAAACAGGATTAGAAAGGAGGATTATAGGCACTCTTTGTACTTAAAGTATGACAGTTTTTTGTAATATATAAATATGACCTGATGCAATTACTAAATGTGAGATCAATGTTTGTGGAAAGATTTTAGAATATAATGGGCTTTATGAATGAGCAAGGGTCCACATAGTCGTTGGTTTGAATTAGAATAGAACAAAAAATTTCCAAAAATGAACGTGTTGCCCACCACTATTCATTCACACAATAAATATTTTTAGTGTACTTACTACATTTTCGATCATGTGCTACACTTCAGATATGTGATATTGATGTAGACTACTCATATTTCTGCTGTATTACAGCTTGGAGAATTATTGGGAAAAAAAAAACAACACATGATTAAAAACCCAAATCTATGGGAGGCAGAGGCAGGCGAATTTCTTAGTTCAAGGCCAGCCTGGTCTACAGAGTGAGTTACAGGACAGCCAGGGCTACACAGTAAAACCCTGTCTCGAAAAAAACAAAAACAAAAACAAAAACAAAAAGATAAAAGCTATCAATAAAAATGAACCAAGATCAAGACAAGGAGTTGTCTATACAGCAATATATTATCAACGATTTTGAAATAATTTTTTTCTCCAATAAGGTAATAGAAATATAAAGTTCAGGTATATACTCTATGAATGGGTAACATTTATGATTGATTAATAAATGGACATTGCCTGGGGTAATACTAAGCATGGAGTATCAGAACAGATAGTGAGCTGGTATTCTAGCAAAATGAAAGAGACATAAGAGCCAGTCCCCTCCAGGAAGGAGGGGAGTAATCATAGGTCAATGTAAGATATTTAGAATGAAATAACCAGGTAAAGGGCTCTTGCCAAAGTCTATATATCTGATGGTCTTGTGGAAGCAGGACACAATTGTGGATATGAAGGTGAGTGAGAAGATTAAGAATTTATCTTGAAAACAGACTCCACAGAACTTCCTAGATTGGGAGTATGTGACACAGCAGAATGAGTAAATGAAGTCAAGATTTGGGTTTCAGTACTTGAGCAAGTAATGATAGCACTTTCATATATTAGAGTTGAGACACCTAGGGAGAAAATGAAGAAACAAATTTTTGATGTATTCAGTTTCAGACTTCTATGCTAGAGAAAAGTGGAAAGTAAAAGTAGCTATGGATTCATGGGTAGGACATTAAAGACACTGTTAGAACTAAATTTATAGTCTGAAAATATACTTATTATGTACCTCTCCTGGGCATATACCCAGAAGAAGTTCCAACTGGTAATAAGAACGCATGCTCAACTATGTTCATAACAGCCTTATTTATACTAGTCAGAAGTTGGAAAGAAACCAGATGTCCCTCAACAGAAAAATGGATACAGAAAATGTGATACATTTACACAATGCAGTACTACTCAGCTATTAAAAACAATGGATTTATGAAATTCCTGGACAAATGGATGTATCTGGAGGATATCATCCTTAGTGAGGTAACCCAACCACAAAAGAAGCCACTTGATATGTACTCACTGATAAGTGGATATTAGCACAGAAACATAGAGCACCCAAGATACAATTTGCAAAACACAAGACAATCAAGAACAGGGAAGACCAACGTGTGGATACTTCATTCCTCCTTAGAATATGGAACAAAATACCCATGAAAGGAGTTACAGAGACAAAGTTTGGAGCTAAGACGAAAGGATGGACTATCCAGAAACTACCCCATGCGGGGATCCATCCCATAATCAGCCACCAAACCCAGACACTATTGCATATTCCAGAAAGATTTTGCTGAAGGGAACATGGTATAGCTGTTTCCTATGAGGCTATGCCAGTGCCTGGCAAATACTGAAGTGGATGCTCACAGTCAGAAGCTTGAGAAAGTCTGTAACCCTATAGGAGGAACAACAATATGAACTAACCAGTACCCCCAGAGCTCATATCTCTAGCTGCATATGTAGCAGAAGATGGCCTAGTTGGCCATCACTGGGAAGAGAGGCCCCTTGGTATTGCAAACTCTATATGCCCCAGTACAGGGGAATGCCAGGGCCAAGAAGCGGGGGGTGGGGGGGTGGGTAGGGGAGTTGGGCAGAGGGAGGGTATAGGAAACTTTCAGTATATCATTTGAAATGTATATAAAGAAAATATCTAATAATAAATAAATAAATAAATAAATAAGATTGGGAATGGAAAAGAAGTAGACAATGTACAGACAGGGATTACTACTAGGTTAACTGAGAAACAAAGCATGATGGGAAAAGCATCTGTAAGGGGACTTAGGGAAGCTGTTGGGATCCACAGAGTTTAGAGATTATCCACATTTTGCAAGTTTATGGCTTTAATGTAAAAAGAGGAGTGGTGGTGGTGAGATCAGAAAGGTGAGAAGAGATGGGGATGAGAGGGAAGTATAAGGGCATTTGTTGGAAGTAGAGGGAACATAATAGCAGACTAGGTGGAAAGCCTACAGAGCAACCATACACCTTGCCAAGCAAAATAAAAACTAAAATAAGCTCAGTAAAAAGATTTTTTTTTTGCAAATATGAAGGTAAAAAAAAAATGAAAGCAAAAATTAAAAGATAGCAATAACAACAACACAAGACAAATCCCATTAGTGTTCAAACAAATCAACAGGGCTGGTAAGAGAGCTCAATGGGGAGAGGTGCTTGAAACTAAGCCTGCTGACCTGAGTTTGATTCCTGGGCCCCACTTGGTAGAAGGTCCCATTTGACCCCCATATATGTGCATTGCCACCTAAATAAATAATTGCAATAAAAAAAGAAGAAGAACAAGGTGTTTGATGTGAGAGTGCAGTGAATAAAGGAGATCAGGAGAGAATTTGTTAAAAGTATATTATATTTTGTAATGAAATTATGAATATATTTAAAAAGATGTGATAATCCAGACAATAAGTATAAATGTAGAAGAAACCAAAAATCCAAATATATCATCAGAGTCCTACCACCAAGATTTTTTCCTTTCAAAAATATTTTGAGTGTTTATGGTATACTTGAATTTTCAAAAGTCCCCAGGGAAAATGGAGAATCATACCAATAAAGCTCTTGCCTTTTAATTACTTGCTGATAAGCAAATCAAAACAAAGTGTATCAAAGAAAAATAGCTTAGAATGTTGGATTCTGTAAAGAAAAAGAATAATACAAACCCAATGACTAATAAGCAAGTCAGTATGTTCAACTTCAGCCAACCAAATAGAAGAAATAAGCATGGGTGTAAGAAAATAACTAGTGTAGATCACAAAACCATTGATGCATGGAGGAAATGAGTAATAGTCACCCTAACTTTTGTAGCAATATATTTAGTTTCATAGTTTTGTATATTTTGTTAATTTCACTAGTTTCTT
Source organism: Mus musculus (assembly GCF_000001635.26). Taxonomy (NCBI): domain Eukaryota; kingdom Metazoa; phylum Chordata; class Mammalia; order Rodentia; family Muridae; genus Mus; species Mus musculus. The sequence goes on along the minus strand of NT_039739.2, from coordinate 401,280 downwards.
GTTCATGGTCTTGTGGTGAAAGTCTTTTTTTATATATCCCTATCAGCTGGTCATTCTGTCATTACTAAAACAATGCTTTCCCAAATTTAATGAGCAAAGAAATCACAGGGGATCTTGTTATCATTCAGATTCTGATTCTCTAGGTCTTTGGTAGGATTTTAGATTCTGCATTTGCACATGCTCCTTTCCATGGTTTCAAATTTGACTAGTATGTAGCTGAAGAACCAATCTGGAAAACATTAGAAACAGTAGATCTAGGGCATTCACATATCTGAGTTGTGAATATGTGAGGTGGGATAGTGATAATGACCTTTGCTTTTCATTTCAACCACAGGCAGTTGTCACAAATTGCATCCTGTTTAAAAATAATATTTGACAATAGGTAGGTGGATTTTAAAAGTAGTAATATAACAAACACATGATTCTTTCAATGTTGTCCTGAAACAGATGTGAATGCACAGATGTCTACTACAAAGAGAGCTTGAGGGGAAAGTCTCCAATGAGCAATACATCCCATTTTTATCATTTTCTCTTTATGATGTTTTCTTTTCTGCATTCCACGAAAATGACATAATGGGATTTTATTGTAGCCTGCCTGGATGGATAATACAAAGGAGAAATAATGTAGCCTAGAAATTATTCTCACAACAAAAAAGTTTATCTGAGAAATGTTGATGGCACAATATAACTAACCATTAGAAGTGAAATTTGAGCAAGGTAAAAAAATAATTCAATATAAATTGTGTATTGTTTATGAAAGATACTTGTAATATACAGAAAGATTTTCACTATGAGTCCTGAGATAAAAATGTGGCCTTCAAATATATTGCTTTAATATGACTAGCATATTACATTGAAGAAACTGTTCTTTCTCAAGATGTTGATAAATACACATGTAAACAGTGTATTCAGATGATGCTGGGAATGTTAATAAATTCATCTTTTCCTCCTTTGCTTTTACACTGTGATCCCCATTTTATAAATGAGACACAGAATTTAATTTTGTTATTTTAGATGATGAATTTATTATCTATTTTAGTGACACTTTTTCATGATAAGCTCATATAGTATTCCATTCACAGCATGTTAAGCATTTTGTCTGTACTTGATTGATTGATGGATGTATGGATGTATGTATGGATGGATGGATGGATTTGTATGAGAAGCAGTATAGCAATGTGTGTTCAGAGTGTGGATTTTAGAGACAGATTTCAATCCTGATGCTAACACTTATTAATTGTGTAACACTGAACATTCCATTTAAGATCATAGTGTTAGTTTATTCATCATCAAAATGGGAAAAATAAAGTTCCCTTATATTTTGGGTAATAAATATGCTAACATATATAAACCAGCCAAAATTATTATATATAGATAGATACAAACACTTACTAAGCATTTAGAACATGTTGGATAACTTATTACCAACATCTGCTAAACTATTTCATGAACTATTTCACTAGCTCATGATTTATATCCTTAGGAACAATACTAATACATTATAATACATTAGACAAAAAACATTTACTTTCTGTGCATTTCAATCATCTATTATTTCTGTAATATTTGCCATCATTTCAGAAGATTTCATGTACAGCTTAAACTGCCAAGAGGTATATTATGTATTTGAAGAATGAAAACTACAGATAAGATAAACTTCTACAAACAAGCAGTAAATAAAGAGGTGTGGTGAATGGATGCACATACTATCTTGTTCTTTTCCTTTTGTTTTTCTTTTTTTCTGTTTCTTTTATTTATTTATTTTTTAGTTAGCATTTTTTAGCATTTTTACTAGATAATTTCTTCATTTACATTTCAAATGCTATCCCCAAAGCCCCCTGTATCCTCCCCCCACCCTGCTCCCCAACCCACCCACTCCTGCTTCCTTGGCCCTGGCATTCCCCTATACTGGGGCATATAAAGTTTGTGTGTCCAATGGGCCTCTCTTTCCAATGATGGCCGACTAGGCCATCTTCTGATACATATGCAGCTAGAGACAAGAGCTCCGGGGTACTGGTTAGTTCATATTGCTGTTCCTCCTATAGGGTTGCAGATCCCTTTAGCTCCTTGGGTACTTTCTCTAGCTCCTTCATTGTGGGCCCTGTGATCCATCCAATAGGTGACTGTGAGCATCCACTTCTGTGTTTGCTAGGCCCCGGTGTAGTCTCGTTAGAGACAGCTATATCAGGGTCCTATCAGCAAAATCTTGCTAGTGTGTGCAATGGTGTCTGCGTTTGGTGGTTAGTTTTTACACTCCCTATTTTATTCCCCTCCCCGATCCAGCCTCCAACTGTTCCACATCCCATACCTCCTCTCCACCCCCCTGTCTCTTCATGGATGTCCTCCCTGCCACTCCACCTGACCTTTAAATACCATGGGGCCGCCATTCTCTTGAGTGTTAGGTGCATCATCTCTGAATGAACACAGACATGGAAGTTCTCTATTGTATGTGTGGTGTGTTGGGGGCCTCATATAAGCTGGTACATGCTGTCTGTTTGGTGATCCAGTGTTTGAGAGATCTTGGGGGTCCAGATTAATTGAGACTGCTGGTCCTCCTACAGGATTGCCCTTTTCTTCAGCTTCTTTCAGCCTTCCATAATTCAACAACAGGGGTCAGCTGCTTCTGTTCATTGGTTGGGTGCAAATATCTGCATCTGATTCTTTAAGCTGCTTGTTGGGTCTTTCAGAGAGTAGCCATGATAGATCCCTTTTTTGTGAGCCATCTATAGCCTCAATAATAGTATCAGGCCTTGGGACCTCCCCTTGAGCTAGATCTCACTTTGGGCCTGTCACTGGACATTCTTTTTCTCAGGCTTCTCTCCATTTCCAGCCCTATAATTCTTTCAGACAGGAACAATTATGGGTCAGAGTTTTGACTGTGGGATAGCAACCCCATCCTTCACTTGATGTCCTGTCTTCCTGCTGGAGGTGGACTCTGTAAGTTCCCTCTCTCTCTACTGTCGTGCATTTCATCTATGATCTTTGAGTCCTGAGAGTCTCTCACCTCCTAGGTCTCTGGTACATTCTGGAGGGTCCCCACCACCACCTACCTCCTGAGGTTGTTTGTTTCCTTTTCTTTCTTTCTTTTTTCTTATTAGGTATTTATTTCATTTACATTTCTAATGCTATCCCAAAAGTCCCCCACACGCTCCCCCACCCACTCCCCCACCCACCCACTACCATTTCTTGTCCCTGGCGTTCCCCTGTACTGAGGCATATAAAGTTTGCACGAACAATGGGCCTCTCTTTCCACTGATGGCCCACTAGGCCATCTTCTGATACATATGCAGCTAGAAACACGAGCTCCGGGGGTACTGGTTAGTTCATATTGTTGTTCCACCTATAGGGTTGCAGATCACCCCAGCTCCTTGGGTACTTTCTCTAGCTCGTCCATTGGGGACCCTGTGATCCATCCAATAGCTGACTGTGAGCATCCACTTCTGTGTTTGCTAGGCCCCGGCATACTCTCACAAGAGACAGCTATATCTGGGTCCTTTCAGCAAAATCTTGCTAGTGTATGCAATGGTGTCAGCATTTGGAAGCTGATTATGGGATGGGTCCCCGGATATGGCAGTTTCTAGATGGTCCATCCTTTTGTCTCAGCTCCAAACATTTTTCTGCTGGCTGTCAGGGCTTCAGTTCTTTTCCCTCACCCAATACCAAATCAGGTTCTCCTCTCCAACCACCACCTCCCCCGACTACCCCATCCACTTTCCCTCCCAGTTCCCTTCCTCCTCCCCACTTGTGATTGCTTTCTTCTAAAGTGGGACTGAAGTACCCTCACTTGGGCACTTCATCTTGTTGACCTTTTCGAGTCCTGTGGACTGTATCTTGGGTATTCGTACTTTAATTATTTGTTTGTTTGTTTGTTTGTTTGTTTATTGGCTAATGTCCCCTTATTAGTGAGTACATGACATGCACATCCTTTTGGGTCTGAGTTACCTCACTCAGGATGATATTTTCTATTTCCATCTATTTGCCTGCAAAACTCAAAATGTCCTTGTTCTTAATTGTTGAGTAGTATTCCATTGTGCAAATGAACCACATTTTCTGTACCCATTCTTCTGTCATGGAATATCTAGGTTGCTTCCAGCTTCTGGCTATTACAAATAAGGCCACTATGAACATAGTGGAACACGTGCCCCTGTGGCATGGTGGGGCATCTTTTGGGTATATTCCCAAGAGTGGTATAGCTGGGTCTTCATGTAGATCTATTTCCAATCTTCTGAGGAAACTCCAGACTGATTTCCAGAGTGGTTGTACCAGTTTGCAATCCCACCAGCAATGGAGAAGTATTCCTCTTTCTCCATATTCTCTCCAACATTTGTTGTCACCATTTTCTTAAGAAGTAATTAATTTTAATTATAATAACCCGTGTTTATTAAGTATATATTTTAAAGTGTTAAACACTCTGTATAATCCCCAGAATTTTTTCCAATAATTATGAATCATGCAACTGAAATTCACAGAGACTTATTAATACATTTCAGGGCATTATTATAAGATTCAACCCGATGACTGATCAAAACATTGCCTTGGTTTTATCTAGTTTACAAATGTCCAAGCACAATTCCTACTTAAAACAACTAAATTAGGTTCACATTACAGTTCTGCCTCTTTAGAGCTATGTAACCACTTTGAATTCAGAAATTTCGTTTAGACAGATGGATGCTAAGTGTACATCTTAAACTTCTCTGTAAAACACTTTCTCTTCTGGCATTTCCCTGTCATACTGCTTCTTCTCCCTCCAGAATCACAAGAGTTGATCATCTGCTTCAAATGCCCTAGTCACTGCCAACATATCTCCATATGCATCCTTTGTCATCATGCTCCAGATTCTCCCCTAATTTTCTTCATTTGTATGAGTTATGATAATATGTTTATGGCATTCCTTCAGTGAGAGTAATTCAATATGAAAACATTGTCTTTCTCCATCTGTTTCTACACTTAGGCTAGCTATCACATTTTAATTAGTAAGTACTACTCTGAAGCAGTCGTCCAGAACACAAAGAAAATGATCAATACTTCTGGTTCAAGTCCAGATGTAGTATAATGAGACTCCTGGACACAAACACTATTAGAAAATGTGATATATGGTCACAGAATTGGCAGATTATTAAACCACTAATAATGCCCTTGTTCCATTTGCCCAGGGAAAATAACTTCAAGGGATTCACCCCATCCTTACTCATTAATACATTTTCCAGTTACTATGGAGCATTTATTAGGTGGATTGTTAATCATAGAAGTAGAGACAGTATCAGACTGGGTGATTTGAGAACATACTTTCTTAATCTCAACTTTTCTCACCAATAAGAAAACATTTTGTCTAATATTGATTCAGTCACCTGCATCATATTCTGTCTTTTAGGTTTTAATTGCAGTTCCTTCAGCCTTTGCTGTTCTTCCAATTCAAGTGTCATTTGCAACTAGGAAATGTTTTCAACATTCTCATCCAAATAATTACATTCATATAAAAATCTGTTAATGAAACATTAGAGCTAAGGGCTTAATTGCTGAAAAATCAATGCTTGAGCTAAAATACTCAGTTATGGTTCCATGGTAACAGGATCTATTATTAACTGTATAAATGTTATCTAATTGAAATGAACATACTACTTTAGGTAATTTAAAGTCTATATATAAGATAATATGCTATTTAAAAATAAAATAATTGTTGAAATAGACTTCTGGTTGAAAATTATGGAGAAATTCACATTTTTCAATTATTTTCTGCTTATCAAATTTCATGCTCAGTATTTTCTATCAATTTAAATATAGATAATCCCCAACTGCTTTTGAAATATGATGGTATTTAATGTCCACATGTCAAACTTATATAATGTTTTTCTCTAAAGAAGGAAATGTTTTGCAGAAAATGAAAGTATACACTGAATGACATAAAGGAGCTGATGTAGGGTATATCCAAAGCACAGAAACCAGGTCAGCAGGTTGTTCTATGAAGGAAATTTCTACATATAAAGAATGTTCATGAATTTTTCAAGTATGATGAGTATGACAAAGACAATAAAATATTGTACACTTGTATCAGGTTAATAAAACATAGCCAGAAATCGGTGAAAGTCTTAAGTAGGTGTATTACTGCCATCCACACAAAATGACTGAATATTACATCTAATAATTGCACAACTGAGTACTCAGAGTAAGCGCACTAAGAGGATGATTCAGGAGAAAGAAACAATACTGAGATTTTCTTGCCTCAACACTGTCTATATTGCAGGAAAGAAGATATAAGCCTGGGATGTACAGCAGTATTTCCAAAGATATATAAGACAATATTAGTAGCTTTTGCCCATAGACTAAAGGCAAATTCCCCTCTCCTAGAAAAAGAACACAGCTCTGAGAAAGATTTTATGGTACTTCAAATACTGGAAGAAGTGTTTTATCAAAATGTACTTATTGGTTAGTGTGTTGGTCAGCAGAATATAAAATAAAAGCACACAGTATTTGCCCATAATAAGTAGCTTTTAATCAGTCTGGAAAAAGTATAGAAAAATTCCAAGTTCAAACACATATGAAGATTTTAAAAATTATAACATAAAATTCAGCTCATGTTTCTGGAACAATTCCAGATAAAGAACAAGTTATGAGTGATCTGACTGTATATCTTGATGGATCTTCAATTTCTAGTACTTTGTTGATATTAAAAAACTAAACACAAAACCACTATGGATTTTTAAAAAGTCATAATAAATAACTTTACTTAAGAAACAATTATGCTCCTTCTCTACAGTATATTTATGGACTATATATATATATGTGTATATATATATATATATATATATATATATATATATATATATATATATATATATAAATTTTCAAATGTTTATAACATAAATGTAGGACAAGGACGCATACATACAAACAGTGTTTCATATATTCCAGGCTGGCTTTAAATTCATATATAGAAAAGCACAACCATGAACTTCTTAATGTAGCTCTACCTCCCAAGTTTTGAGATTACATGTGTGCTAAGCCTGGTTATATATGGCTGAATATCATACTCACACATGCTCCAATGTGGAGCTATGGCTTTTGCATGTATTTATTTTTAAAGAAGAAGATATAGACAAGAAAATTAATGGTCTTATGGAAAATGGCAACTTTTAAGAAAAATCAATTTAGAATCCTATAGTGATGTTTCAGAAATAGGACTTTAAGGATTAGTAACTGCACAGGATGTGGAAATGCTGTAAACTATGGAGTCAAGGAGATTTGGTTTGATTTTAAACTGACATTTCTGTGGTATGTTATTTTGATATGAAAGAAAGTTCAACAAAAATGAATTATGTGCAAAAATAAGCTAATCAAATATTTCTAGGTATATACATAAAAGGAACAAAAGTATCTTTGTAACAAAACATGACTATATTTTTATAACAATATTATGCCTAATACCTAAAGTATCTGTGTGGATTTTTGCTATCACTAACATCTAACATAATAACTTAATAGAATAAAGAAGATTTATTTTGGTTCATAGTTTCTTTTTTTCTGGGGATTTGGTGTTATAGTACATCATGTTAGAGGTGTGTAGTGTAATGGAGCCACATAAAACATGGTAGACAGGAAGCAGGAAGGTCAGACAAAAGCAGGATATAACCTCCAAAGACATGTAATCTGCAGAACACATTTTTATAGGATCCATATCCTGCAACCCACATTCTTGCATTTCCCCAAAATTGAATTATAATGTATAAAAGAGTCCTTCAACACATATTCAAATATTCTGAAGTTGTTTTCCCCTAAGCAAGTAATAATTCTTCAAAACATTATGCTAAATGAAAAACCCCTAGATGCAAAAGATATTATATGATCATGTTCATAGGAAATGTTCTAGAAAAAAAAAACCTATAAATACTGAAAGCAGATGGATGGTTACCTATAATGCAAGGCAGGGATAAGAAGTTAAGCAAATGAGCATAACAGGTATTTTGGGAATGACATAAAGGTTCCAAAATTGATTTGTGGTCAACATGGACCAATTCAATGAAACATAATTAATTACAGATTTCATGTGAGTGAATTTTATCTTGTCAGTTATAAGCCAAGAACTCCTCAATTGGTTGTCCAATACCAAATGGTCAATCCTGAAAACATACATACAGGTGACATTATATTGAATTGACAGTTTGCATCTAGGAATATATGTATATACCAATGTATATATGAATGCAATAACAATTAATAAAAACAGCATCAGTTTGAAGGAGAGCAGGAAGGGATATATGGAAATGTTTACAGGGAGAAAAGGGAAGGGAGAATTTTTGAACTTTAAATACAATCTCAAAACAAAAGAAAAATACATGATTCTTTCTTAGTTTGCTTTTCTCTTGAGAAAAATACTCTGACATAAGCAACTTAAGAAACAAAGAACTTGCTATCTCTCACAGTTCCAGGTTATAGCCCATCATAGTGGCAAAGTCAAGGCTTCAGGGACTTGAAGCAGTTGTTATTATTGCTGGTGTTCAACTGACTTGTTTGATTCCAGTATAGTTTTATCCTATGAAATGAGGCTGTCCACATACAGGATGGCTCTTCATATATCAACTAACCCAATAAGAAAATGCTTTACAAGACAAGCCCACAGCCAATCTAATTTAGACAATACTTCATTGATATCCTATTCTTAAGTGATTCTCGGTTTTTTCAAAGTTCTAAGTGAATGAACCATGATGGAATTAAAAGTGCCAAACGCTGTATGATGGTGATCTTATAGTACTATATTATAAGTGGTATGTTTGACTATCTTTAAAGCAATCAGTAATTGTCTTCTCAACTCATGGGACCTTTAGTAGGAAATAATGGGCTGTGTTTTTCCTAGTTGGTGAGGAAATATGACAAAGAACCAGGAAGAATAGGGAAATAATATTAATGCTGAAGTGAAGTGTGTAATAAGTTGGACAATTTATTTTCTTATAGACTTTAATAGTGTAAAGTATCTGTACTATTGGAATGTGAATATTAGAATCTTTTGACTTCAGAACTGGCACTGGTAAAGGACGGGTAGAATGTGTGTGACAAGTATCATGCATCAATGATAGAGTAGTGGGCTACCCCATACTGGTGCTAGGAATTAGGCTAATCTGGCTGTAGCTGTCTAGTGCTGTAACAAGACATTATGAAGCTTGATTTCTTTTCCTGTTTGTTAAAATACTATCACAAAAGAAACTTTAAAATAATTTACTATGGCTCACATTTCAAAGCTTTAATGCATCATGCCAGGAAGTTAAGAAAGCAGGGATTTGAAACAGCTGGTTAAATAGTATTCATGATCAGGGAGCAGAGTGTGATGGATGCTTGTACTCAGCATACGTTCTTTTTTATGCAATCCAGGATCCTGGATGAGGAAATGGTGCTTCACACTCTTAGAATGATCTTCCCATCACAATAAACATAATGTAATTATTTAAAATCGTGACCTGTGGTGGGTAACAACTGGAATGTAAAAAAAATAATAATTTAAAAAAATCATGACAAGAGGTTAAATAGTCACCCACAAGTGTATCTGGAGACTTATCTTGTAAATAATACCAAATTCTGTCAAATGGGAAACACCACCCATCACAAACACAAATTTGGGGAGAGTTTAGGTCATAGAATATTGATGTGGTATCTTTTATTTGTTATGATGTGGCAGGTGACTAAGCAAGAATAGTTTTTCATTTAAGATAGGATATAGCAAAGTGACCACACTGGGAGTGAGTAGGGTAAAGGTAGTGTTGTGAACCATGTGTGTAAAATACTTTGTGATAAAGTATCATACAAGCACTAACCTTCAAATCTTGTGAGTTATTTAAGTAAGCAGCTCTGTCAACACTATGCCCTTTAACTCTGCAACAGATTCGATGATGTTCTGGGACAGGGAGGACCTCCAAATGTCTTATCCAAGTTGTCTAGAGTTGTAAAGATTTCCTACCCATCTTGAAACAAATCCTTACAGCGCTTGATCTAAGTGATGTGATAAGATCATGACCTTTTCAGAAATGCCTTTGATGTCAATCCTAATTCCACTAAATTTTACCTGACAGGGAAAGAATGAAACATTATAGGCTCGTTTGTCAAGCATCCTAGTAATCTCTCATGGCAATAATCTGCTCCAACTCAGCCCTGCAGTAATAGGGTGTGGGAGTGATTTACCCTGACTGGGAATAAACTTGTTAAGTGTTCAAACATTGATTAATGAAGTAAAAATGCACTAGGTAGACCTTGAAGTGATAAACTGGACAGGAACCTTGGCAGAAAGTGCTTCCTGCCCACTAGCATGCTATGATTTATTTTGAGGATGATTATTTTCTTACCCACATATCTACAATGCCATGGGAAAAATCAGTATTGATAGGTAAGATACAGAAGTGAAAATTATCACATATTACTCCTAATTTAAGTTTTCATCACCTTTATAAAGATGAAGAAATATTCATGGTGAAATTTGTAAAAGCCCATTTTTTGCTCAGCTGACCTTTCTGTTATAAAATTTTAAAGCTGTTCTATCATCTTTTGATAATATAAACATAAAAGATCAAGGAAATTGAAATTGCATTTTTATTTTGACAGGTACATTTTATGATTGACCATTTCAGCAAAGTAAGTATGTGTTATTTTTAGTTGATTATTTATTAAGTTTTAGAATGCTTTTAATCTCTTCTTCCTCAATTTATCTTATTTCTCCAAACACCACCAGTACTCCAGCTATCAAACTAAAATGGAGATGGGGTGGGGGGATATATTTTTTTCTTATTGCTATTCTTAATGTTTTCATTAATTGCTAAATTTCTTTCTGGTAAAAATTACTTCTATAGCAAACAGAAATTACTTAATGCTTAGAGTAATATTAGAATAGGGCATGTCTTGTGACTCAATGTGATACACAAAGTTTAACTTAAAATACTTGGAGCTTTTTTTTTAGACTAATGGCCTATGACGCCTCACTGTTGTGTTCTTACCATGAGTTTGATTGTGTTTGGAGGGGAGTCTAAGGTCAATGATACGCCTTATTTTTTCAGGTCCTTATTTTGATGTTGCTTTTTAATGGCGGTCTTGTTTCTTTTGGATATTTTGAGGCATGAATTCATTATTTAGCCCAAGGCATCCTTTAAGCTCTCAGTGATCTACCTGCCTTGGCCTCTAATTTCTCAATGTAATAAGGCAAATGTCTATCCCTATAGCCTTAACCAATAAAAGTTCATTTATGTGACATTATTAATATGTGAACATGACATAGCATTAAAGGAATTTAAATGCTAAATGAGATCTAAAATTTGGGAGTTGTGACAAGTTCTGTTAGACCTGAAAGGTTCACAATATTGCCTTACAGTTTCTTCCTCCAACTTCTGAATAGTTCCTGTTCATTACATCCTTCAAACCATGCCTGATGATAGTCCCTGAGTGAGCAATTAACTTACCAAGAATTACCCTTCCTTTAAAATTGAGAAGTTTTTAGTTTGATAACACAAAGAAAATCCTGATGTCTCGGCCCCCAACTAGTACCCTTATAAATTACTGACAAATTACTGTAAATGGCTCTTCTTGCAATGCTGTCACTGATAGATAAATCTATGCTTTATAGTTCTGGCTTTTATTGTCTCTTAAAACATCATCAGATTGATTTTAGAGTAGCAATGATATAAAATAAATACACAAGATATACTCCCAATAAAACAGAAGAAAAGCATCCTTCTTTGTTTCTGAGAATTATAGTGTGAAAAGAAAAAACATTTCTGAGCACCTTTTGGTTCCAGCAGAATCATGTTTGTTTCGAAATAACTTGTAAATTGTGGAGCCAGTTCATTGTATAAAAACTACAGAACTCATGGAAAGTCCAATATTTTCATTGTACATTTATCATTAAAAATAGTATTTTTGATGAGCTGTAAGAGAAAATCTAGTTCTTATGGTTTAATAAAGATATATTCATATAATACATTCATCAGTTATAATTTTGTATCTCCCTTATATTGTTCCAAAACAATATATAAATACAGAACTAACAACTCTGAGCATGAAAAGTCTAGTCTGCTGCAGCAGGTTTCTGTATTAATTTATTCATGTTTTATAAACACCTAGGTACCTTATCAGTGATACTTATAGAGATAAAGATAAACTATTCATTTTTTCTTCACACATAACAGTGATAAACAAACATTTGTAACATGGATAAGTCTTAATTAACTATAGTATGTAGAGAGGCAAATGCTAATTAAGGCACTTTAAAATTAAGTAGCACATTTATCTTTTATTTCAGTCTTTGTCATTGAAATGTATTATAAAACTGTAGTCCATTTAATTATCTTGGTAAGTACAGTTTAGAGAAGATAATTGTGTTTTACTTTAGTATATGTAATATTTCCAGGGGCTCATATTCTTTATTCTGAAAGCAGCTACTATTGTTCAGACAAAGTTGGATAGTGGAATGACTCCTTATAACAGCACATCATTTCTTGGGAGATGAAACTTTCTCTTTTAGTAAATTCAAGATACCTGCTTGCTTAGTCACAATGCTTCTTTTTTTCTCATAAAAGTCTGAGTATAGAACATGAAATTAAATGTTTCATTAGTTGAGCTTCATTTAATTAACGTTTTACTGTACATAAAATCCTAATTAGTAATGGAGAGATCTGGCTGCTTTGGGGAAGAAGTAGTTTGTTCAGTTTGGAATATGAGATTTTTGTTCGGAAAATAGGCTGACACCATGATGGTATCCAGAAGGGATCAACCACATGAGTGAAGAGAAATCATATACTATGCCAAATAATGAGCTAAAGTTAAAATGTTTATGGTGAAGAAAAACACTGAACACGAGATACATCTATTTGATGAGCTTTTTTTGAAGGACCGATGAGAAATCCTTGTTTAGAATGGACTCAAATGTTTCACTTCTCAAAATGCACTTCACTTATAGATACTCATATTGTTTTGTAATATCTACAGAAACATTTTATTAGACATGTTTTCCACTATACCCCAAATGTCATACTTAGATTTAACTTACACATTTTCATTTTATTGTTCAACAGATCTATTCATCTGTTTTCTGAGGTGATACCTGATTCCTTGCAGAAACTTGATGACTTCTTATTTGTTAAATTCATAACTGGATTTGTTAAAGTTCTATACCTTTCTTCTCAGACTTTTACCATTCTACGATTAAAAAAAAGAGAACCTAGGTTTTTTTTTTGTTTGTTTGTTTTTGTTTTGTTTTGTTTTGTTTTCTGTTTGGTTCCTTACTATTTCCTAATTAGCTTTCTAAACTTTTTCTATATCAAACAAAGAGGGAGTCATTGAGATGAATAAATGTCTTATGGAGACTGATATAGCAGAATTAATCACACATGGAAAGCCCTAAAGTTGTCACATCATTCCCTCTTTTTATTTTAGCTGGCTTCTACCAAGACAGTTTGTAATTCGCAGTGAATCATAATAACAGTTTTGATTATTTCCAAGTCAGTGGCTTGTTATGACTTTGTATTTCTTTCTCCAACAATGCAAATCAGAGTGTTTTATTTAAAATTCTGTGTGCTTCGGTGTATGGTGCTAGACTCTTAGTTATTACTCTCTCTTTTTTTAAAAAACATGTGTCTTTCAAGACAGTGCAGGTCAATTCTAAATCAACTTTTTGCTGAAATTTTAGAAAATTGCAGGCTATTTCAAAGCCAACTTTTTATTCTCCTGACAAAGGATGGAATAAAAAAGTAGGGTAGTATAAAGGTTTAGATGGGTACCTCAAGTAATTTTCTCTAGGTAAAGGTTTGAAAATGTAAAAACTCTCTGCTGAAACAAACAAACAAAAATACACCTTCCCACAAAACAAAGCAAAGCAAAACAAAAAAAAAAAAAACAACAAACAAATAAACTACATCAACAAACAAAAGTGAGCAACTATTTAGGCAAACTTCAAACTTAAATATAATCATACAAGCTCTACCATTACAGAACTTTTTTTTTTTAACCTCACCAGTTGTCTGTGAAAGAACATTACCTTTGATGAATGAACATGGGTAACTAAAGAGGTGAAAATGTGAGACAATGGAGAAACTGAAAATGTTAAAATGATAAGTAGAAAGTAATACCTTTTAAACAGAAAGGAATAGGCAAAAAATACTACACTCTATTAATAACGCACCCCTTTTTGTGTCAACAAATTTCACATTCTTTCCCTTGGATTCTCTGACAAAATTTGTTCCATGTCAAAGGTTGCAATCAATACAATAGAGTGAAATCTATGAGGACATTAATATCTTTGGGAATAAATGGTCTAAAATAGTTGGAAACCTTCCTTCTTGTTAGTAAATGTTAGGGGAGTTGGATTTTTAACCCAAGATGACTTGACTTAGATTCTAAGAAAAGTTCACTCTTTTTGGGGGGGCTACATATGATAAGAATATGTAGTTAGTATTTCTTATATACCCTGAAAAACTACTGTTCTTCTCATATGGTGAAAGGGAAACATTCATGATCTCATCTGTCTCTTCTGTTTCTCAAGAAAACACATCTAAAAATACAGTCCTTCTGCCTGAATTCCTCCATCTATAAAGAATATGTTTGGGCCTTTTACTTCTTTTTATGCCAAGCATTATTAAATTTTAATAAATGGCACATTTTGGCAAAAATATGTAGATAGGAATGAGAAAGAAAAGAGGTTACTGTAATTTGAAGAAAGCCTGTCTTTAAAACATTCACCCCAGAGTCAAGCAACAAGCTCTTCTATAGTCAAAAGTAGAAATCAAAATATTATTCCAGCCTTCCTGGCCTTATCTGAATCTAATATGTAGTTTGGCAATACTTCATTCAGTTTAATGGACTATGTGAAATAATGTTGATTTTCATTGCTTTTTTTATTTGCCTTGAAAAATACAATTAAAAAAAAACTCTTCAAACGCCACTACAATATTGATAGAATTACAATATATTTTTAGTCTGAAAGTGACCTCTGACAATTTAATTTCCTGTTACCTTTTTTTTTTTTTTTTAGCCTTCTAATGCTGCAAGATGTCCCTAATGCAGATTCCTCTTTGGTGATAGTAAGAAGGCAACAACAATGTAGGAAGTGTAAAAGAGCTACTAATTCTCAGTGTCTGCTCATTAACATGAGTAACTCTACTCAGAATCATGCTTCTTGCTGAGAGGGACTCTGGGCTACAAACCAGTAGGAAATAGAACTGGGAAATATGTTGCAGACTAAGATTTTTAGATGAAACCTAATGTAAGCAGAAGATATCTGTAGATATATTAACTTTATGACAATCCTGAATTTGTTGCTTCGAGGTTTTTGTTTTGTTTTGTTTTGTTTTGTTTTGTTTTGTTTTGTTTTGTTTTAAACCAGATCTCCGTTATAGCTCTTAGCTTCCTGTCTTAGGGTTTTACTGCTGTGAACAGACACCATGACCAAGACATCCCTCATAAAGGACAACATTTAATTAGGGCTGGCTTACAGGTTCAGAGGTCCAGTCCATTATCATCAAGGTGGAAGCATGACAGCATCCAGGCAGGCATGGTACAGGGAGAGCTGAGAGTTCTACATCTTCATCTGAAGACTGCTAGCAGAATATGAATTCCAGGCAGATAGGGTGAGGGTCTTAAGCCCACACCCACAGTGACACACCTACTCCAACAAGGCCACCCCTCCTAATAGTGCCACTCCCTGGGCCAAGCATATCACACTTCCTAACAGTTTGCTCAATTTATAAATGGAAATTTTGGTTTAGAAAAATGTTTGGATGCTCCATCCTTTTGTCTTAGCTCCAAACTTTGTCTCTGTAACTCCTTCCATGGGTATTTTGTTCCCTATTCTAAGGAGAAATGAAGTATCCACATGTTGTTCTTCCTTCTTCTTTATTTTCTTGTGTTTTGCAAATTGTATTTTGGGTATTCTAAGTTTCTGGGCTAATATCCATCTATCAGTGAGTTCAAATCAAGTGACTTCTTTTGTGATTGAATTACCTCACTCAGGATGATATCCTCCAGATACATCCATTTGCCCAAGAATTTCATAAACTCATTGTTTTTAATAGCTGAATAGTACTCCATTGTGTAAATGTACATTTTCTGTATCCATTCCTCTGTTGAGGTACATCTGGGTTCTTTCTAGCTTCTGGCCATTATAAGTAAGGCTTCTATGAACATAGTGGAGCGTGTGTCCTTATTACCAGTGGGAACATCTTCTGGATATATGCCCAGGAGAGGTATTGCTGGATCCTCCGGTAGTACTATGTCCAATTTTCTGAGGAACCAACAGACTGATTTCCAGAGTGGTTGTACAAGTTTGCAATCCCACCAGCAATGGAGGAGTGTTCATCTTTTTCCACATCCTCGCCAGCATCTGCTGTCACCTGAGTTTTTGATCTTAGCCATTCTGACTGGTGTGAGGTGGAATATCAGGGTTGTTTTGTTTTGCATTTCCCTGATTATTAAGGATGTTGAACATATTTTCAAGTGCTTCTCAGCCATTTGGTATTCCTCAGTTGAGAATTCTTTGTTTACCTCTGTACCCCATTTTAATGGGGTTATTTGAATTTCTGGAGTCCAGCTTCTTGAGCTCTATGTATATATTGGATATTAGTCCCCTATCAAATTTAGGATTGGTAAAAATCCTTTCCCAAACTGTTGGTGGCCTTTTTGTCTTAATGATAGTGTCTTTTGTCTTACAGAGCTTTTCAATTTTATGAGGTCCCATTTGTCGATTCTTGATCTTATAGCACAAGCCATTGCTGATCTGTTCAGGAATTTTTTCCCCCTGTGCCCATATCTTAGAGGCTTTTCCCCACTTTCTCCTCTATAAAATTCAGTCTCTCTGGTTTTATGTGGAGGTCTTTGTTCCACTTAGACTTGAGCTTTGTACAAGGAGATAAGAATGGATCAATTTGCATTCTTCTACATGATAACTACTAGTTGTAACCCTAACCCGGGGATCCATCCCATAGTCAGCCACCAAACGCAGACACTATTGCACATGCCACCAAAATTTTGCTCCATAGACCCTGATATAGCTTTCTCATGTGAGGCTATGCCAGTACCTGGCAAGTACAGAAGTGGATGCTCACAGTCCTCTCTTGGATGGAACACAGGGCACCAATGGAGGAGCTAGAAAAAGTATCCAAGGAGCTGAAGTAGTCTGCAACTCTATAGGTGGAACAACAATATGAACTAACCAGTACCACCAGAGCTCATGTCTCTAGCTGCATATGTAGCCGAAGATGGCCTAGTCAGTCATCATTGGAAGAGAGGCCCCTTGGTCAAGCAAACTTTATATGCCCCAGTACATGGAAAAGCCAGGGCCAAGAAGTGGGAGTGTGTGGGTACGGGAGGAGGGTGTGTGGGGGGGGAGGATATAGGGGACTTTCAGATAGCATTTGAAATGTAAATGAAGAAAATATCTAACAAAAAAAAATTGGAAGTCATCTATTTCAGTTACTTGAATTCCTCACAGCACTTTCATGACAAATGGCATGAAATGCATACAAGCATGGCACATTTAATTATGCCAGTCACTGTCTTCTGAATATATTTGACCTAATGACCTTTTGAAGATGAGGATTGTAAAATCAGACACAGGCATTAGGTATTTAGGGGGAAGCTGTGATGAAACTAGGAATCTGTCTCTTCATTTTCCGAGGTGACCTTTACAGTCATCTGGATAGGGACCACCTCATCTGCATCATCCTGCTAACTCACCAGATATAGATACAGGTAGAAATTCATTGTCTCTCTGCGCGAAAACAATGGTTAAATCTCTTTACTTCCTTTTGTATTACTGTTCATTCATTTATATTTCAATCTAATTATATTAATATTAATCTTATGTGTGTGTCTGAGAGATTGAGAGAGAGAGAGAGAGAGAGATTTTGAAGGACTTTATAAGATGCCCCACTGATGTGAGGTATAACTACCCATTTCCGTCTCCTACCAACTTGTTTATTCTGTTTTAAAAGAAAATAAACTAATCCATTGTCTTGTTCTGAGTATACTTCTACTGATATTTAGTGCCACAAACTTTCTAGTGTAAAGATATGTCAATATTCTTAGACGTCTTTGCTAAGGGTCAGAAAATATTAGCTCCTTAATATTCATTCTTCATGAATCTTGGCCTTCAGTTTATTATTGGTGATGCCTCATCTATTCTTTTAGTCTAAAAGTAACTTTATTTTTTACTGAAAAGACAGATATTTAATAAAGGTTATCTAGTTATTTACCCAAGGATTCATCTGAAAATTGTTACATCACTGACTCTAACAGTATTATTATCTATCTCTCTTTAATTTTTCTCTAAATAAAATGCCTCTACCTCTGCTGCACTTTTCCAGTCTGTATCATTAATACATTGTATAAGGTTTAGGTAGTCAGGGTCTTGTCTTTGGTATGACATTATTTTTACCTCTTAACATCCAGCAACAAGTGATTTATAAACTAGTAAATTACTTTCTATCTCCTTCCAATATTACTAACATGATGATGATAGAGAAGGCAATGACAAATATAAGTGCTAACTTTCTAAGTACTTTCTATGCACCAAAAATTAGTCAAAATATTTATCCCATACCAATTTTTTCAATGAGTTTCACTCTTTTCATATCAATTCTCTTATTATCTTTCTCTTACATATGACCACATGGAGGCATAAAGAGGCCAAGTATTATTTTTTAATATCATGGTTAGTTAGTTTTGAAGCTGAAATTCATACATTGTGACTTCACAGCCTAGAATCTTAAATTTCGCTGTGTTACTTAAGGACATTGGTTAGACAGGAAAAGAGTGAATTATTAGAACAACCGTACTACAGTCTCATAATATCTCATAGGCAAACATGGAGAATATGCATAATTTATAGCTCTTCTTATCTCTATATCTCCATACTTAACTATCCTCTCCAGTTTTCATTGTCAACTTCTGGGTTTCCTCTATAAGCTCCTATTAGCTCTTCAGCTAAAATGTAAAGTTTGCTAGAACATGGTCTGCTATGGATACTCATTTGTTTCATGAATATTCTAGCCAAGCACAGTGCTAAGCAAAGAGAATCTGTGAAATATTAAACAAGTGACAGACTTTTCAATTCATTTTCAAATGAAATAATGAGATATGTCCTCCTAGAAGAAGTGTGTGTGTGTGTGTGTGTGTGTGTGTGTGTGTGTGTGTGTGTTCATGTGATCAAATGCATTTTCAAATTATCTATGTGTAGTGAAGAAAAGCATGGTGCTAGCCACAGAGCAAGTGTTCTGTGACTATATGGCAAATGAATAAATGAATGAGGTAGAGAGAGAGAGCAAGTTTCCAATGAATATGATCAAAATCAATTGTCCCCATGACTTATTCTACACTAGGCATACTATTTTGTACCATTAAGGAATTGCCATGAGGCATTAGTCTGTTTTTAGCTTCAAGGCATAGTTATTGTACAAGCAATTTTAAGTACTAATTTCTTGTAATATCCATTAAAAGATGAATGTGTTTGCGGGTCCTCTATGTTTTTAAGTATCTAATATATACACTAATGACATGAAAGTAGAAGCAAAACTGTCTGAGGAGAGAGGGGGTTGCATAAAAGGAAGGGGAAGAAGTCAGAAGAGAGTGGGATATGGGTGACTTATCTCATGAAATACTATACATTTGTATGAAGAGACCTTATATAACCCTGTATAATATTCAAAATAATTTAGGTAATTGGAAATAAGTATATATACTTGTAGTTCACACACACACACACACACACACACACACACATTCTCCCTTTCAGATACTGAAATACAAACTCCTTATATATCCAAACCACTTATATGATTTTCATATAACCTGTATATATCCACACATTTTGTCTGTCATCTCTAGAACACTGATACAAGCGATGTCAGTGCTCACTCTTCTTATCTTAAATACTAATGTGCTCCAAATTTTATTTCTAATATAGCTATGAGTTTTAGAGATATTCTTATGCACTTTCTAAGTTTATTCATGTGAATAGTGGTTTTTATATATATGCATATATGATTTAATGTATAAATGTATGTGATGTGGTATATATGTATGTGTGTGTATGTGTGTTTGTGTATGTCCAGAGAAATGTATACATATTTTGCATTATTTTCCTTTGGGTAAGTAAATTTATTCATATACCTTACACCTGGGTGAATATGCTTTATTATTTTAGTATCTTGGTAAATCTTGAGGTTCAAAGTGACTCGTACCTATTCAAATTTAATATAAGACTTTAGACAAATCCTTTCATAACAAAAAATAATTGGAGAACATATGATGGCTTAGGTCTTTTATATATAATTATATGGTTCCCAGAGGGGAGTTATAATTGAATTATAAGCTGCCTCATGAGTATTCTAGCTGGTGTTTAGAGAACCGCAAAGCAGAGCTGAGCAATTTTTTTCTCCAGCTAGGCTGTGAATAAGACACCCTATAATTCAATTATAACTAGCCTCCAGGAACCATATAATTATACTATAAAGTAGTTTAGGGAAACTAGGAAATGGGATGTTTTTCAACACATTGTATATGTTTAAAATAATAATTTTATAATTCTGCTTTACCCTTCAACTTTTCCAAGTTCACAGCTCTGGGAAAACTTTTCATGACCATATTCTCTTATGCTTTTTATATATTTTAATTGCAAATTGTCATCCTAAAGAATCCTTAGATTGCCCCCTTTTCATTATGGTCTGTGTGTATATTCATACATATCATTTAAATTCTTGTCAACTTTTTCAACTATAAAATGATTAAACTTGACAGAAATGACTTGAGAATCATTTTCCAGTACCAAGAGGGACTGATGCTTTTATTAGTCAGGGTTCTTCAGATAAACAGAAGTTTGTTTGTTTTTTTTGTTTGTTTGTTTGTTCTTTTTTGATTTTCTTGCACTTTCACCAAAAGCCTGATAAGGAATGGTTTGAATGTACAGTAGAGCCTAGGGAGAAATGGACATTGCAGAACCATGAGGCTAACAATGGCATTACATCCAAAGTCAGAAAGGAGAGAGAGAGAAAGAGAAAGAGAGAGAGAGAAGCCACTGCTTACTGGCATCCCCTTTTTATCATTTTTATTCATTCTAGTACAACAGTCTATAGTATGATGTGATTCTCATTTGGAGTTAACCATCCCTCGTCATATAAACCTCCCTGGAAACACTATCTTACGTATGGAAAGCAGTGTGTCATCTAGCTGATTACAAATCTAATAAAATTTAAAATGAAGATTTCTCATCACAAAGAACCACGAATAATATGATAAAGAGACATAGGGATGTTATAGCAGTGGTGAGACTCTCAAGAAACTCGCTTATGCCATTGTGGAGCTAGCAATCTACATGGCAGTCTTGCAAGGAACCATGAAGAATGTGAATGTTCCAGCATGAGTCTGAAGGCAGTCTATCAGCAAAGATTCTTTCTTTGGAAGACCTGTCTTTTTCCTTAAGGCTACCAACTGCCTGGATGAGGCTTACCCACATTATAGAGGATAATGAGCTTTACTTAGTGTCTACTGGCTTAAATTTTAATACCATTTAAAATATTCCTTCACAGTACTATCTAGACTGGTGTTTGAGCTGAAAGTGAGCGCTAAAGTACAGACAAAATTCCACATACAGAAACCATCACGCATTGATACAGGGAGAATGTGCTGCATTATTCAGGTTCTAGTTCTTCAGATTTCAGATAACCTCACTGGGACATGAACGAAAAATAGAAAGGAAAAACTTATCTTTGAAACATTGGAATAATGTAACACTATTATTGATATTTTACACTGAAAAATAGATAGATGGCTTTTTGAGGAAAAGGGAATATCTTAGTTGCTTTTCTCTTGTTATAAAGAAACAAGATAACTTATGAAAAGAAGCATTTAATTGGTGGCTTGCTTCAAATGGCAGAGGGTAAAGCCCTGATGGTCATGTTGGGGGGAATGGCAACAGGAGCAGTAGCTGATAGCTTACACTTGGTCCACAAGCAAGAGACAGAGCACCAATCGGAATGAAATAGACTTTTGAAACCACAAACCCTACTGTCACTCCCATACTTTCTCCAATAAAACCATAACTCCTAATCCTTCCTAAAACATCTATACCAACTAAGGACCAAGCATATAAGAGTGCATGGTGTCCATTCTCATCCAAACCACCGCAGAGTATATAAAGAATGAGAATGTAAGTCAGAAGAGGAAGATGAATTCTGTGCAATGCTGTATTCAAGAAATGCCAAGGCTGTTGCATGGATAAACTAAAAGCATCTGTCACTTATATAATATCTTTGCAAGATCAAGCCAATTTATCCCAGCACTGATGAGGTTTCTAATGCTCCACCTTTTAATGGAGCCCTGTTGGCAGTTCATGGTTGCTAAAGAAAGGACGGTCCTTTTCTTTGAAGTGGTTGCTTCTATGCCTCAGTGGTCAACCACACACCCATGAAGATATGGTAAAATTAACTGGATTCAGTGAATTTAGTCAAAAGAAAAGAACATGAAATAATGAGATGTGGTGGGAGGGCTCAAAAGAGAATTAGGAAGGGACATATTATCAAGTTAAAGTCAAAAGATGAAATCTGCAAAGAATGAATAAAATATCAGCTAAAGCAAAAAAAAAATGAGAATTGACATTTTTATTTAACAATCTGTATTTAAGTTATGAAATCTCACTTTCTTCTGTTTTATAGAATAAAATATTAATTTCATAATAAAAATAAAGTTTAATAACTATTTTTTTCAAAAGAACTGTGTTCACACTGAATTCCTTAAAAATTTCTTTGAAAATTTCCATATTATGAGTAACTGGTGGTGCTATGACTTGCTATAATAGAAACATATTTTTTTTATTTTTTAGCTCCATTATACTTATACATAACATTTGTCAAGAAAATAGTATAATTGTGCTGATTATATTAATTTTTAACATAAAAGTCTCACTTAAAAAGTAATTCATGCATATGTGATTAGTTGCTCATAACATCACTATTTCTACTAATGAAAAATGGATGTGATTAAGTCTAGCAACTTTTAAATGGGAAAACAAAATAAAATATACTATTATTTATATAATATGTGTATACATGTGCCTATGAATTGTAACCATAATGAGAGGCTCTAAGGCATACTACAACATGAAATAAAGTTGGAAACATTATTTTCAGTAACATAATCGATTTACAATGACAATATCTTATATGCTGCCATTTATGTAAAGTATCAATAACATACATAAGCCAGACACATAACAATCAATGTGTGCTAGTCTATTTTATACAGAATGTGAAAAGTTGCTCTTATATAAGTATAGAGTTAGAATTGTTGCTAGTAGTTGAAACAGTTCAGATAGTTTGGAAATGTGTTAGACAAATGGTGGAGAAAAGTTCTCATAAAGTACAAATTTAAAGTTCTACTACTGTGTAATATAATGTGATGACTACTTTGAAAGATAAATTGTGTTTTAAAAATATAGTAAGAAAGTGAGTCACTGAAGGGTGGGAGAATACATGGAGGTCCTCCATTCTCTCAGAGGAGGAGGGGGGATGAAGGAAAGGACTTTGTGTGTGTGTGGGGGGGGGTGTTGGGGAATTGGGGGAGGGCAGCATGGGATATAAAATGAGTGCATAAATAAATTAGCATAAAAATATCATAAGAGAGTGAATTTGAACTGTACTCATCACAAGACTATCTATGAGAATAGCACATGGCAATTAACCTAATATATAATTAATTAGCTTAATATAAAAATTGCAATATATAAAAGCATCTTGTATATCATAACTATTGATGATTTTAGCTATAAATTTTAAAAATAGTAAGTTTGAAAACACAGCTATATCCACAGATGAAAAATTATTTTGTAAGTTGGAGTAGAATTCTGAGATGAAAGTAGGAAATGAGGGATGCATGCTGATGAGAACATTTCTTTTCCTGAGATTGATTATGTTTTACTTTAATTTTATAATGATAGCTAAAATGGTTTACTTTAATTTTTATGATGGTTCTATGGATATATGAAAATGATAGGACTATATATATTAAATATACTAATGATAATGTAGGAAGTATATATAAATAAGAGTATGGTAAGAGCAATATATGTGCAGGAAAATATTCATATAGTTTGGAAGAGGCTCTATTAAAACTTTAGTCCCCTTGTCTTCTCACTGTAGTCTATAATCACACCATCCTTTTTGATTGCCTATTAGTAGACAATGTCACTATTTCTTGCCTTTCCCCAACACTCCACAGTCTCATGATGTATTTTTACTAACAGTGTTTTCAGAATCTTCCTATAACAGCATAAATCCATTTTTGCCATTCTTTTGAGTATATTCCTTTATGTGGATGCATCATGATCTATTTAAACATTTCCCTCCTGAGGAATTTGTTCTTTCAAGGGCTTGCAAAAATGCTGCATGGACATTCTTTGATATCTGCTTACAAGAAAGTACAAAATATATCTGGAGGATGAACTCTTACTAGTAAAAAGAATGTGCATTTTAGGATTTGATAAAGGTGTAGTAGAGGGAGCAATATATTTTCTTGATGACAATACTTGAAAATGTTTGTTAATATTGGATACTATGAATCTCTCATCTTTGTCACCATAACAGATAAAAAACAACTCCACATTTCAGTTTCTAACTTTGCTGCTGATTATGGATGCAAACTATGCTAATTGACTATGCCCTTTCTTCATATTTCTGTTAAGTTTTAGTACTTGCAACATTCCGATTGCCCTTTAAAGTTCCTGCTGTTTTACCTTTTTACTATATTCAACCTACATTGGGGTAGAATGCTTCTTGAAAATATTCATTTTGCTATTTTCAAATACATTCTGCTCTACAATGGGAAATATTATGTGTGCTGAAATCACACACTATGTGTGTTGCTCTTTCCTTGAGTCCATAAAGTTTCTTCTTGGAGAAACCTTCAAGTTACCACTGATAATAAGTCTTCGACTGTTCAGACCTATATCTGCATGAAAATCAGATAGACCTAATTTCAAATCTTAGGTTTCCTCTTAGATAAAAGGATCTTTATTTATTTTTAATTGTTCACAGATTGAACAATAAAACCTGATATCATTAAACAGATTTCGTATATTTTTCCTTTGCCAAGGCAATCTCACTTCACCTAATGTAACAGCTGTCATAGTGCTTACATTATTTGCTAATTTAATTCCATTACTTTTTTCACATACTATATAAAAGGACATTTACAACACACAGTTTTAACATGGAGACAAAATGACACATTAAATGATTCAATGTAGAAAATATATAAATAGAGGTACAAAAAAATACTGACTACAACATTAGCTACCAGCATCAGTGTGCTTTTTTTCTTTTTCTAACTTTCTTTTCTCTTTTTTTAAAAAATGATTTATTTATTTATGTATATGAGTCCATTGTCACTGTCATCAGACACACCAAAAGAGAACATCAGATCCCATTACAGATGGTTGTGAGACACCATGTGGTTTCTGGGAATTGAACTCAGGACCTCTGGGTGAGGAGTCAGTGCTCTTAACTGTTAAGCCATCTCGGCAGCCTCCTTTCTTCTGTTCTTAATATCTGCATTTCTCCCTTGTTATTGTGAAAGCAATAAATATTCATGGCTAAATATATAATATATTAATATCCTTATGTGTATGAGTATTAATATTCAAATTATATTATAATAATCAAGATAAATAAAATAGCTCTATTCACCTCCTCACTTCTCTTCCACTCATTTGCCTCAAAATATATATCACTTCTTGCACATTTTATATCATCTTCATGGAAATATATATATATATATATATATATATATATATATATATATGTGTGTGTGTGTATACATATATATATGTATATATACATATGCATATATGTATATATATATATATATATATATTACCTTACAAGAACATATTCATGCAAATAAATAGATTTCCTTTAGTAACAGTTACCTCAGGCTGTACACTAATCCCAGTGCAATATTTGCTACAGAATTGTTGGATATTTTGGGGGTTATTTTGGTATTTGGTATTTTGGGACCTTGGAAATTATTCAATACTTACACTGCTGTGTTTTTAATTTCACTAAGGATAGGTTTGATTTCAGGGACCAATCAAATTTTATTTGGGGTTAGGTATGTGTGTGTATGTTATGCATTCAACCTATCTAAAATGGTCTTTGGTCAAAATCACCAGGACAATAATGATTATTCTCACAAGCAGCTTATAAGAAAACCCTATAGATTATTGTCAACAAGTAATCACAACAACACTGAGAAATGACAGTGTGTATACCTGGTAATCAAAGGTGATATACAGAATCAATTAAGAATGTGGTGTTCATTTGAGCATACAGATTTTTTTCTGTGTTGGTTTTTAGATGTCATACTTCTGTTGTTCTCCTTACAAATTCACCTTAGTTTTCATATCTAACTACTTAAGAAGCATCATTGTAAATCAGCACTGTGGTGTATATACAGCAAGATTATGCTTCTGTTAGCCCCAGGGGCATAATGACAGTCTTAGATGTGAGGAAGAACACTGAGATTTTTTTTCTGTACCTTTTAAAATACCCATTACATAATAGCTCTTTATTCATCTCTTTTTTTTTAACTCTTCACCTTTCTAACTTCCTTCCTATCTTTTCTCTTTGTTGCTCCTTCCCCTCCCCTCTCTCTTTAATTAAAAAAAAACACAAAAAACAAACAAATAAAAATGGTCTGATGCATCTGATTCTGGAACAAATGCTTCGATTTCACTTCATTCTTCTCTTCAGAGAAGCAGAATACATCTCTTAAGGTATTCAGAATCACCATTTTCTTTATGTGGAAATATTTTTTCAAATCTTTCCTTAAGATATTTAATTAAATAATTCTTATGTACTAATTATCCAAGAATTTCTTTCTTAAAATCTGCTTTTATTTCCACTAGCTTTGATGACCAGTATAAGAATTTGGATTTGAAATTTTAAAATTACTATAATCAGTGATATGCACTGCCTGGTTGCAGTAAAAATTGTATCAAATAGTTTCTCTTTTTAAAAATTCATCAGCATAATATGAAAATACTAAATGGTAGGGACATTGATGCACTTCAATACTCTTTTTTTTCTCTTTTGTTTTATTGGATATTTTCTATTTTATTTATTTTTTATTTTTTGGCCTGTGACTAATCTTTTATAATTATTCCTTTTTATTGGATATTTTCTTTATTTACATTTCAAACCTTTCCCAGGTGCTCACTCCGGAAGCCCCCTATCCTATCCCCCTCCCTCTGCTTCTATGAGGGTGTTCCCCCACCCACCCATCTACTCCTGCTTCCCCACCCTGGCATTCCCTTATGCTGGGGCATCAAGCATTCACAGGAACAAGGGTCTCTTTTCCCACAGATGTCTGACAAGTCCATCCTCTGCCATCCACATATGCCCCTGGAGTCATGGGTCGCTCCATGAGTACTCTTTGGTTGGTGGTTTAGTCCCTGGAAGCTCTGGTGGGGGGGGTCTGGTTGGTTGATAGTGTTATTCTTCCAGGTGTGGTGGTACAGGCAGGTAGGATTTGCTGAAGGAGACAGAGGCAGTGGAATCAGGAGTTCAAGGCCAGCCTGGGCTAAGCACTTCAATATTCTTAAGACAATCCATGATTACGAGACATGAAAGATAGAAATTGTAAAAGCCATTCATTTCTAAGCATCAGAATGGTAGAGGGAGTCTAACATTTTGAACTGTTAATAACTGTTCAAAATAATTTTGTCTTTAACTTTCAAGATTAAAAACAGTGCTCTAGAATATCTTCTTGTTTCCTTCAACATTGTTTTTCCAGATGAGTCACGATAGGACAACCTGATTATTGATTAACTTTTAATTCAAATCCATACTTTGTTGTAGGCCTCTAATGAAAGCCTTTGTTAGACAGCCTAAGCTTCATTTATTAGGTTGCCTGTGATTCTTTGCACCAATCACTTCCCTTTTGGAATTGGCTTATCATTGTGAGGACCAAAGAAATGTGGGTAGGATGGGCATTTTCAAATGGTTTTATTGAATTCCCATTACAAAAATGCCTTTTCTTGCTGAGTGTGCTCGTTACTGTCTTTAATCTCAACACTCAGAAAGCAAACACCGTAGGGTTCTATGAATTTGACCCCAGCCCGATCTACATAGAGAGCTCTAGGCTAGTCAAGGCTAGATGAGACCCTATCTCAAAGGGAAAAGAAAATGATTTCCTTCATTAGCAAAACATGGGTTGAATATCTTCTGCATATGAATCACCATGACCACTACCAGCAATATAGGAACACAGAAGGTGCGCCTTTGAGCATGGAAGTTGAAAAAAAAGGGAATATTATAATCAGGGTAATAAAATAGAAAATTCCTGCACAAAAGTATGGCATATTATTAATTGGATGTTCTAAAGCTTTTCAGTGTCTTCTCCTGTTAGAAGAAAAAGTTAAGTGCAAACATAATTAAATCGAGAACTCTGCTACTTATGA
The DNA here is from genome assembly GCF_000001635.26 of Mus musculus. NCBI lineage: Eukaryota > Metazoa > Chordata > Mammalia > Rodentia > Muridae > Mus > Mus musculus. The sequence continues at coordinate 372,812 of NT_039739.2, read as the reverse complement.
GTTGCAAAGTCTCCTTCAAGTTGCCCAAATTCTGTGGGCTTAACTTTACTCTTTGTAAACTTGGGAATGATAACTATTGTATAGAGTTTGGGTAGGCATATTTGTTTATGAATATAATGTGACCTTTTTATTGAATATTCAATGCAAAACAGAAGGTTGAATGTTCATCTATATTAATACATATATGTTTATATAGATGTCATGAGGCTTGACTATTTTTTTTCTGGAAATGAGATTTTCACAATTTTAAAAGTGACAGGCACAGGAGAAGAAAATAACTGTATTTTCCTAAAGTCTCACAACTACTTGTAGAAACCACCAACCATGCTTTTATGGTGATGCATTTTGTATCTTTCCAGCATGGCACGCATATTATGGTTGCCGTAAACACAATAATTTCACTTGCCACTTAACTTCGGTCTCACACATTTTCCTTTCAGATTTCCCTCGCAAGGGTCATGTCATGAAAGGCAGTGTACAGAAAAATGGTACCCTCCCCTCCTCCATGTGTCTCCTTTATATTCTCTGATATCTTCCCTGTCAATTTGAAGTCTTAAAATTGGACTCAATCTAAGGCATCAAAAGCCAGAACTGAATAAAGAAATAAAAATATTTGTGGAAGACACTACATTTTGTGTTTATTTTCCCAATTGTTCTTTTAGAGTTTTTCTCTAACCAATATCTAAATATCCGATTATTTTGGAAAAAATAAATCAGTTAACCATTCATAGACAGTTTTTAAAAACTAAATCATCGTCTGGAATTTTCTGATTTTATGATATTCTGGCACACAGCTAAATGTATCTTGTCTTGAGGCTAAAGTTTCAACTTCATCACATTTTTTGCTTAACTGAATATTAGCTCTGAATTCACTCTATTTATCACTAATTAAAGGTCCTGCAGGTAATTTTACTTGCTTAGCAACTTGTTATAAAGACTGCTTAGGCAGCATATGTGTATTTTAAGAAACACATGACTATCATGTGCAAGCTATTGTGTATTTACTGAGTCAACTGATAAAATATTCTTTTTTCCAAATTCTGAAGGAGGATTGTTTTGTATATAGAAGTTCCTATAGTCATGGGATGATTGTTAGAAATATAAACAAAGAGAATGGAACACTTAAATATTATTCATTAAATTAAGAAGCATTTCTACCCAGATAGGGAGAAGGATCAGTCACGTGCTTGCTCTATAAGCAACAGAATCTATATTCAGATCCTTAGCCACCAGTTAAAAACTGTGCATGGTAACAGATGCCTGAAATTCTAGTGCTGCAGAGGCAGAGATAGAACTCTGGGATCTCTTTGGCCAACTATTCTTGCCAATTGGTGAGCTCCAGGTTCACTAAGATGAGAGATTCTGTCTCAAAATCAAAGGCAAAGAACAATACAAGTGGACACCAGACTTCAACCTCAGTCCTCCAAATACATTATCATTCACATATAATCACATGATTGTCAACACCCTGTATATGCACCCTGACACATGGACCTATTCCTAAGTACTTACTATCTATCAGTTAGAATGTAAAGCAATAAGAATGTACCAATGAAATTGACAGATCCCATCTCTTCCTTTACAGAATTAGAAGAGGCAGAGGAAAGAGAGACATAAAATTAAAATAGTAGCATGCTGAAGCATATATAACACATGTTATAAGAAAATACACCAGGGACTTTAATTTAGTCTGAAGAGCAGAGGATGCTTTCTATAGTAAGTAAAATCACATTGAGAGGTGCAAGGAGGGCAAGAGTGACATATACAAAGAAAGCTGGACAAGTCCTTGTGGAACTGCAATAGTGATTCTCAACAGAGGACAATTTTGCTCTGATCAGGGAACACTTTAGTGTCTCCAGAGAAGAGTCTGAAGTAAGAGCAAAATGGACATTAGATTATAGTGACCAGAGTTTCTGTAAAAAATTTAACCGCTCTAGTGAAGAGTGCCCTTGCCAAAACTGTTTCTAATGAAAGACATAGAGGTCATTGTTTCAACCATTACTGAGTATTTATTATGTCCTTGATAAGTATGGGGAAAAGAACATTACCATCCTATTTAGTTCCATCTGGTAAGGAAGACATATATTAGCTCCAAGAATAATCAGTAATAGAAATGAGAACATTGTGATAAAGAGATATTAAGTGGGATACCTCATATAGCATCATGGGTATGATACTTAACTGGGCTTAAAGTTATTGGAAATCAAAAGAAATATTTTCTGAAACCTCTGGAATCATTAGTCCCAGGAAGTACAGTTATAGAAGATTTTAAAAAGCAGTAGGGATCAAAGTCAAGGCTAAAAGATGATGTGGGAGAAAAATCAGACTTATCCCAGTAGATGGATGCTTCTCTTTTGATATTATAGGCTACAAAATAGATGGGGTAGTGGAAAAGAAGAGGTTGAATATGTAGATGTTGCTTAGACTCTGAAATTCTCATCCAGTGAACAGAAAAAAGAGTGTCCAGGTGAAGGTCAACTATGTTTCCTTGATCATAGAGAAACACTGTCATCAGCACAAAATGAAAAAATGGAGATAAATAGAGATTTTAAAGCAGATGAAAACTTAAAATGCAGCCTATAAAACACAGGTCATATTTAGGTGATGGATATACACTGGATTCAAGATAATTTCATGTCAATGTATATAAGACTTTTTTTTTTTTTTTGCACCATTCCTGGAGGTACTTCAATACCAGGTCAATACGTGGCGTGGGTGGGGCAAGCTCCTATTCCAACTCCTACTTCCAAAAACCCATTTAATATATTGTCCTCAGATAGAGGACATATCAGATATTAAACTAATAAAAACAGATCTTAGCGTGATCTTAGCCAAAAGGCTGAGAAACGATGAGACATTTCTTAAAAGATGTCTTCATGGTAAGGCCTAATCTTTGAAGACTTGAATCAACTCAATCCCTCTTGTATTTCTGCTACTAGCCAAGGCACCAATGGAACAAAATAAGCCAATAAGTGAGCATGTCTTCAATATAATTCCAAATTGGGGATATCTAATACACTTCTTTCTTAAAAATGCTTTTTATCTTTATATATGGGATTTTAACTACTAGTTATATAATAATTATTTGTTTATTTTTTAGTTTGGTCCTACACTGTAATAGAACTGAAATTTATTTAGATATGTCATGTATATTCTATAAGCATTTTAAATCCAAAGAATTCATATGTGTTAATGTCATTCACAACTTTACATTTAAAATCAACAAAAACAAAGAGTTGTAGAGTTGCAATTGCGGCTAGCTATAATATATACTTCACTTTGCAGGCGTTACTACTTGGGCTCCATTCCTTTTTCTTGGCAGCATGAATATTGCAATTTTGTAACTGCAATGTGGGGGAAGGGGAATCAGATTTTTTAAAAAGAAATCATTATTCTTTAAACTTTTTTTTAATAGTCCAGTGGTTACCCCCATCCCAGTCTGCCCTTTGACTGATCCTCATCCCATACCTCCTCCCCTGTCTCCAAGAGGATTTCCGTATCCCCCAACCCCACTCTACCAGACCTCACCATTTCCTGGATCCTCAAGTCTCTTGAGAGGTGCATCTTCTTTCACTGAGGCAAGACCAAGCAGGCCTCTGCTGTATATGAGTTGGGGACCTCTTATCAGCTGGGTTATGCTGCCTTGTTGGTGGCTGAGAGATCCCAGGGTTCCAGGTTAGTTGAGACTGCTGGTCTTCCTATGGGGTTGCCCTCCTCCTCAGCTTCTTCCATCCTTTCCCTAACTCAACCACAGGGGTCTCCAGCTTTTGTCCATTGTTTGGGTGTAAATGCTTACATCTGCCTCTTTCAGCTGCTTGTTGGACCTCTCTGAAGGCATCTATGCTAGGCTCCTGTATATAAACACACTATAGCCTCAGTAATAGTGTCAAGCCTTGGAGCCTCCCCTTGAGCTGGATCCCAATTTGAGCCTGTCACTGGACCTCCTTTCCCTCAGGCTCTTCTCCATTTTTGTCTCTGCAGTTCTTTTAAACAGGAACAATTGTGGATCAGAGTTTTTTACTGTGGGATGGCAACCCCATCCCTCCACTTGATGTCCTGTCTTTCTACTGGAAGTGGACTCTTCAAGTTGCCTCTTCCCACTATACAGCATTTCATCTAAGGTCCCTACCTTTGAGTCCTGAGAATATCTGACCTCCCAGGTCTCTAGTAAATTCTAGAGGGTCCCCCACCTCATACCCCCCAAGGTTGCCTGTTTCCATTCTTTCTACAGTTCCTCGGGGCTTCAGTCCTGTTCCCCACCCCACCCCAATACCTGATCATATTCCCCCTTTTTCTCCCTGTCCCCTCTACCACCCAGGTACCTTTCTCTCTCTGCCCTACCCAGCACCCCAGTGGTTGATTTCTGCTCCCTACCAAGTGGGATTGAGGAGTACTCACTTGGGCCCTTTGGCTTGTTAACCTTCTTGAGTTCTGTGGATTGTATCCTGGGTATTCTGTACATTTTTTTGACTAATATCCACTTATTAGGGAGTATGTACCATGTGTGTCCTTTTGCATCTGAGTTACCTCACTCAGGATGATATTTTCTACTTCTATCTTTTTGCCTGCAAAATTCATGATGTCCTCATTATTAATAGCTGAGTAGTATTCCATTGTGTAAATAAACCACATTTTCTGTATCCATTCTTCCATTATGGGACATCTGGGTTGGTTCTAGCTTATGGGTATCACAAATAAGGCCACTATGAATATAGGGAATCAGTTTTGAATCCAATCACTTTTCCCTACGAGTTCAAAATTGCTGCCAGTATATTAAACCAATTTAGTCTTCAAAATATTCAGCCATTTCTTTCTGGTTAGGTTCAAGAAATTTTCAAAGATCTGCCAACAAAGTGAGAAGAAAATTGCAACAATGCATAGAATCTAGTCAATTGATACAGAAGTGTTTCCCAAGTGCCCTTGCACATTTATCAAAAGCAAAGAATGAAAGAATGAGGCCAGAGTAAAGATTGAAGCATTATTCTCTAAAATTTTCACACTAACCTAGTGTCACTTTGCCATGTAGTCTTTAAAAACCTGTAAAAATATTGGCTTAAAATCAGTGGAAAGAGAGGCCCATTGGTCGTGCAAACTTTATCTACCTCAGTACAGGGGAACGCCAGGGCCAATAAGTGGGAGTGCGGGGGGGGGGAGTGGGTGAGGGAGCGGTGGGGGAATTTTGGGATAACATTGGAAATGTAAATGAAATAAATACCTAATAAAAATATAAAATTTAAAAAGTAAGTAAATAAAAATTCAACTTAACATAGTTAACTAGGTCAAGTATTAGATATATGAATTATGTTGATATTAGTTTTCCTCTCATGCACATCTATCAAAGTATCATCATTACACGTGCACTTTGAATATTTGTCAACCAAATGTCAGCAAATGTAAAAAAAATTAACTAAAACCATTCCGCTTTTAGAATATTTGCTTGAGGGAGCAAACATTTCTCTGCTTCTGTTTTTGTTTTTGGCAAAGCCTGAAACATTTGTTCTTTTAAAAGTACTTAGAAGCTAGGTGTGGTGATGTATGCCTATATACACAGCATTCAGGAGGATGAGAGAATTTCAAATTCCAGGATAACCAAGACTACATAGCAGGACTCTGTCTCAAAGAGTACTTGGAGCTTGTAGACAAAGGAGCTGAAGTTATATTTTGTTATATTATATTGGGTTATATATTTTATTTGAGAGATCTGTCCATTATCATAGAGCAATTTAGAAAATATTATAATATTGCCAATCCTCATATGATTGACAAGCAACACCTTTTTTTTTTCATATTGTTAGGAATTGTTTCTCTGTACAATTGTATGAAATTTTAAAATCTAAAAAGCTAAAAATATTTTAAAAAATAAAGTCATTTCAACTAATTGGCTTTTTAATTGTGTAGCACTATGTGGGGAGTTCTGTCTTCTCCTACAAGAGAATACACAGGTTTTTGCTGATTTGAGTTGGTCTCCTCCCACAATGTTTCTTTTCTTTTAAAATCAAATGCATTAAATTTCTTTATTGCATCCAATTACTTTGTTAATTGAAAAGGACGGCATTCCACTTTCATTATATGTTCTCGTTTTCTACATTTCTTTTAATTTATGGAACAATAAAAAGTAAAGCATTGCAAAACCCAACTATTTAAAGAGCCATTTGGTACAGTCACCATTTGACCTTATTTATTTGAATTTTCCAGACTTCCTGTGATTTCAGTTCATCTCCCTAAGCATGGTTTGTTAGCTTCATTGGTTATTTTCAACAGCACATTAGAAGTCCCCTGAGATCTTGCTTTGTAGCTGACATTTGGTGCTGTTTCTGCTGTCACTTTTAAGATTTTGTACTTCTCCAGCTGTCACATTCTAGAGTAATCTGTTGTGTTGTCTGCATTTACAGACGCCAAGAAGCAGCTAGGAAATATGAATAAGAGTGTCATTACACTGATACTTCTAATGAGAAGTAGGTTTTGCTTTCTCTAATTAATAATAAATGGATAAGGGAAAGCAGTGAGACAACACCCAGAAGGTAATAGCAACTCATAGAATGAGAGAAAATATTTGCAAGTTTTATAAGCGAGTACATGAATAATGATTGCACATCAATAATGAAAAAAATAAATAAGATAAAAGGGTCCAAGGTTCTCTAAAGAATGCACCTAAATGACCAGTGAGCAAATGAGATCAATATCATTAGCTATCAAGGAAATGCAAATCGAAACTCAGAGATGCTATGTTACATTCACTAATATGGCTACAATAAAGAGGAATAGCAATGATAGGATTAGAGATATTGAAACACATGTAGATTGCTGCCAAAATGTTCAATGGTGTGGTCATTGAAAAAAAAAAACCAGCTTCTTAATTGTTCACAAACAAGAAAATAGACATAGTTCTTATATGACCCATTGATTTCTTTCATAATTATAATCAAAATAAAAAACACACCCATAGATATGTATTCAGTGTGTTCATGACAACATTAGTAATAAACTCCACAACATATTTATACAATAGAGAATTATTTATCCCTAAAAGAAGTAGGGTATTTTAAATGCTACAACTTGAAAATAGAGCTTTGCAACATTATCTAATTGAAAACTACCACAGATAAAAGACCAGATATTGTATAATTCTATTCCTTAAAATGTCTAGAATAGCTAAATTCCTAGAAATAAAATGAACATTAGTAGATGTAACTGGAGGGGAAGAGGAAATGACTAATGAGTAGAATTGGAATTAACAACTAGTGACACTTACAAAATTCTGGAAAATAATAAAAGGCTTTGAATTATATACTTTATAGGGTCAATTTCATGATATGAAAATTATATCTCGATAAGATGGGATTAGAATAAATGAAGAAGAGAAAATAAGCTATATCATGTACTTAAGAGTGCTTCCAGATATACCCATACAAATTTCATGTCTCATCATATTTGATGTTTACAACAACTGCAACTGCATGTATGCTGCAGTCTTTCTACTTCACATATGAATAAACTGAAAGATAGCAAAGTGGCATAAAATATTCTCCAAGGTACCAGGGCCTAAAATTCAAAAATCTGCATAGTGATCCAAAACCAATCTTACTTCTTTTTCTGTATTTTAATCACAGTTAATTATCACAGCATACAATTCATTAATGTAAATTAACCATTCATTCAGTAGTTTTGGTTGTATTCACAGACAGGAGCACATCTCCATGGTTTCAGAGCATTTAAGTCATCATCAAAACAATCTCCACTTTCTAATGAATTGTATATGAATTATAGCTTAGTAAATTTGTTTTTAAAAACACTTAGTGACATTTAGCTATCAACAAACTCCCCCTCCTCTTCCACATGCCAATCATAACTTGAATCACTGCATTCTCTTTTTAATCTCTTAGCATATATAGAATCAGGGAATTATAGACTTCTTTGTAAGAGATGGCCTCAAAATGTACTGTTTCCTCATACACCTAAAAGGCCAAGGAGGAACATTCTGGGTTTTGATTTTGTCTTTGGAATCCCCTGCACTGTTTTAACGAGGAACTGAGTAGTCTCAAAATGTAAAAGGGATGTTTCGCTTCTGGGAAAGATTGCAAAAACTGTCAGGAACACTTCTGGGGCTTTAAAATTGACATAATGCCCTCTAGCTAAATGGCTTTGCTAAGTGGCTTTGCCAGAAACCTTTCCTAGCCTCCTGTCCTGAAGCTACAGCTTTCCTCCTGACCCTCTTGACTTCAGTTGAGTGTACGTCTTCCAGTTAACAAGTAATTTGGGGGAGTGTCAAAAGGTAACTAGTGTCCCCTGGGTTACAATTAACCTAAAATTAAGAGGTGGAGTTTAAAATCCTCATTAAGTATAAGGAAAACATAAAAGCTAGCTTCGGAATTGGACTTGGATTTAGAAAGTCACCTTTAAATTAATGAAACTGACTGTACTTCACCATAGAGCAAGCAAGTTATTTGAGAGAGGACTGAGGAGGAGGGAGAAGAGAAGAGAGAGAGGAGAGTGTGTATGTGATTTCATGTATTTTACTGGCTAATTAAAAATTAGTAGAGGAAAGGATCTTTCTAGGAGCTGTTTTCTATGATACCACTCATTCACTATGCACATAATGTCCTTCAGTTTTAATTAGCACTAATTTTTGAAATATGCCTGTGAGTGTTACATTATTTGAATTATGAATTAGTGCTTTCTCGTTAAACATGGTCCGATATTGGGAAGCATCCTATTTCCATAAAAAATTTGATGATTTATTTTTAAATGTGGAATAATAAAAGCAGTTGAGGTCTTTAAAAATGATTTACAGTGAACACTTACAGTCTGACAATAAATTCTAACTAATATGTACTTCTTATAATGGATGCCTGCAGATTATCAATTCTGAGCTAAAAATGAGAAACAATATAGATACGGTTATTGCTATATAAACCTTAAACACCTGTGTTTTGCTGCATGGTTACAGCAGCTAAATGTTTAAAATATTTAATTATTCAGATTTGCTAATGCTTCTTTTAAAATGTCTTTAGAAACTATCTCTATAAGCTTCTTCCTGTAACATACACTTTTAAACCCCATTTTATCAAAGTCATTTTGTGGACCCCCTACAAGCAGAATTATATAAATACAATAAATAATTTTCAAGTAAAAAATTTGGAGAGAGATTCAAAATCATTACCACTTTAAACAACATTCATACCTGAATTGTTCCCATACATTTCCCAGAATACGTATGCCAATTATAGGAAGCGATATGCGTGTTTACTTACTTCATTAGCTTTTCTTTATTAAATCCCATGAATGCATGTGCACACATGCGCCCATACACACATACACTTGTATAAGAGCTCACTCATTTATCTTTACCTTTCTGTATGTCTGGCTATTATGGATGGTAGTTCATTGGTTTAGGTGTGAAATAGTTATGACCAGACTGACCCACAGTCAGCAAAGTATGTCTCTTGAGTTATCGAGAAATGGAGTTGATGGTGACAGTTCCTTTGTGACTTGAGGTATATGTTTCTATATATAGTACTTGGAGTTAAGCTTTCCTCGTTTTTCATGGGTCAGACAAAAGATTATTGAATTTAGAGACTATATTGCTGATCACTACACCCTGGGGCCAAGAGATCAGGCAAAAGATAACTGGTCTATTTGAGGATTGATTCCCCCAAGTTTGGTTGTCATGAGCTCTAGGCTTAGCCAAAATGTAACAAAGGACAACTGAGATTTATATGGCTATTGACAGATATAGACTAGGTATCAATTAATAGCATATTTTTCTTCTCCTTGGAAATGCATGTGAAGAGGCAAATTTATCAGTTCTCATCAAGATATCTAAGCTATCTGGCAGTTTCAATTAACTGAGAAGAGAGCCATGTGGAAGCAAATCTGTTAGCTTTTTTAAAGAAAAGTATTGAAAAATGTATCCAAATGGATTTGTTTGTGGGACACTTAATTTTTTTTTGTTGTTTACGTATTTACTTTATATCCCACTCCCTGTACCCTTCCTGGTCCATCCCCTCCTACAATCCTTCCATCGTCTCCCTCCCTTTCACCTCTGAGTGGCTATGAGCCCCCTGGCTCCGCCCTACCTTGGCACATCATGTCTCTATGAGGCTAGGCACATCCTGTCTCTCTGAGGCCAGACCAGGCAACCCAGATAGAAGAATCTATCCAACATACAGGCAACATCTTTTGGGATAGCCCCTTCTCCAGTTGTTCAGGACATACATGAAGACCAGGCTGAACATCTGCTTCATATGAGGGCAGAGGTCTAGGTCCATGCTCTTTGGTTGGTGGTTCAGACTCTGAGAGCCCTAAGGGTCCAGGTTAGTTAACTCTTTTCATCTTCCTGTGGAGTTCCTTTCTCCTTCAAGACCTCCTGTTCTTTCCTAAGAGTCCCTAAGCTCCATCTACTGTTTAACTTGGGTATCTGCATCTGTCTGAGTTAGCTCCTGTGTGGAGCCTCTCAAAGGACAACATGCTCCTGTCTGCATGCAAACATAACAGAATATCCTTAATAATGTCAGGAATTGGTCAGTGCTTGCCCATGGAACTGGTCTCTAGTTGAGTAAGTTATTGGTTGGCCATTCTTTAAGTCTTTTCTCTATCCTCTGTGCCTGCATTTCTTGTAGATAGGATACATTTGGGGTTGAAAGTTTTGTGGGTGGGTTGTTATCTCTGTCGTTCCAGTGGGGTTCCTGCATGGCTTCAGGAGTAAGGTAGAAGGGGTTATTAGTAGGTGAGCCACCTATATCATTTTCTTGATCCATGCATATGAGTAAAAATGAACAGCATAAGAATATTAAGGTTTTATGCCCATTATTTTCATTCTTCAATGCATTTATGAAATGAGAAAATATCTTTTTCTATTTGGTGGACCTTTTCTCAGATTAGTTTATATGACTGGAAACTGATAAGAAATTTTTGAATGTCTTTTAGATTTTAATGTTGCTTTTTCAATATTTTGGTTTGTTTCCAAAATACCTCCTACTATACAGGGTGCAAGGGAGGGAAATGATAGGTCTGCTTCATGTGGATTAAAAACTGGAAGCATATGTTTTAGTGTTTGGTAAATGAGAAATAGTTTACTAATACATATGTAGGGGGTCCTTTTAATTACAATTAATTAATGAAAAATTTTGGCTTAATCTGAATGAGTCATTGGTGTGCTTTAAACTCACGAAATACATGAATGATTTGATGGTGCCCCCCCAGGAGGATTTGAAGTTTAGTGGTGATAAATCACTGTCTTGATCACTGAGAACAGATTACTTTCCACCTTCACTGGTCACAATGATGCTCTGAATATCCATGAGAAAAAATATGCATGCTCTGAAAGCTAATATGTAGCTTTTCTATATCATGAAGGCAGAATTTCTAATTTCCATGCCATTTGATACAAATAAGCTATAGGTACAGTTGTAAGGCATATAGTAGAAACAAAATGTAAGAGCATATATGCATGCTGCCATCTTCCTCATAGATTAATACAGAGAAACATGGTTTAATTAAAACAAAACAAAACACCATAGCCATACTGTAGCTGTGGGATTTTGTAGGATATTATTAGTTAGCTAATGTTGATAAAGTAAATAAATAATTGTTAAGAAGTGAATCACTAGTTAGACATTAACATAATGTTAAAACTATAAGACAGTCATGTCTTTCAATGAATATCAACCAACAAGATCCCCCCAAAGCTTCCAGGGACTAAACCACCAACCAAAGATTACACATAGAGGGACCCATGGCTTCAGCTGGATATGTAGCAGAGAATGGCCTTATCTGGCATCACTGGGAGAGGAGGTCCTCGTTCTTGTGGAGACTTGATGACCCACTAGGGCGCTGAGGCAGGAGTGGGTGGATGGGTGGGTGGGTCAGGGAGTGCCCTCATAGAGGCAGAGGGAGGGAGGATGGGATATGGGGCTTGTGGAGGGGAAACTTGGAAGGGGGTATAACATTTGAAATGTAAATAACAAATAAAAATGAAAAATAGTGTTGTGCTCATGTACAGTTGATTTACAACACTTAGAAGAACAAATTCGAATAGCACTTGAATATAATAGATAGATATGAATGTTTTCTAGCTTGACTATCTCACAACCAGGAACTTATATAGTCATTGATGAGTAATACTTTTGTTAAATAGATGCATCTCTATTTTTATTATATTTTATTAAAAGAGAGTTCATAGAATGTCATGATTTTATAAGTTTTTAAAACATTTGTACTTTCAAAGATACCTACACCATATTTAATTGTCAAAATCCAACAAATGTAAATTTTCTAGTCAGATATAACTTTTTTACAGGCAAATTCTGTCATTTAAAGTATTCTGACCAACCAGTTGTTCAATTCTAAGATTGAATCTGACATTTGATATATACTAATATCTAACACATTTATTTCAGTATCTAATAAGGTTTTTGAACCTTATTAGCTAATATTGTCTGTCCTTTCCCAAACATTAAGCTCTACTAGATGATCAATCATGTTTCTTTTATCAGACTTATTTAACATCTACTGTATTCTAAGATTTTCACGACAATGCCCTTGCTCTAAACTGGTAGCTACATAAAATCTTGTTTTCTTTTTCTTCCTGAAATAGCTTCTACCTTACCAAGTACAGTGCCTAATTTATTCCTTTAGACCTAAGAGGTTATTGCAGCATCATTCAGATATAAATTTACTTCCACTGACACATTTTTCTAGTATTTATCAAGAGTATTTTCAGGTGTGTTTTTTTTTTCTTTAAAACAAGTTTTAAAATAGAAGATAAGTATGGATTTCACTCAAGAATTAGAGAGAGCGCCAGACATGAAGAACATATGAAGGGTAGTACTGCTATTCACCTGCTAAGATAAACAACAGATGGGATAAGGAATTTAAGAAGGAAGACATAGAAAGGAAAATTAGAGTAGCAAGTGTCTAAGTTATCTTCTTAACTGTTCTTCATCCACCCAATAAAACCAGTAAGAATCATCCCCACTAATTTCTGGCATTCACTTCAAGGTATATTGCTGCTTTTAAATTTAAATTCCAAGTATTTGATGAAAAGAAATTAATGATCAGTCGCAGCTCTCAAGTTGTTTCTTGCTTTTAAGATCAGTGAAGACATACTTAAAGCTATTGAAGTTTAAAAAGTGCCCATTAATTTAAGTATAGGGTGTATCTAGAGTTGAGAGGTTTTATTATGTAGCAAAAAAGTAAAACAATGATAGAATCTTTAAAACTAATTAAAAACTAGATGTTCTGCTTGAGTAGATATATTTACATAATTCGTGTGACATTCACCCTTTTGGTTAAATCCTCTTTGGGTATATTCTCCTAGTTTCTCTCTATTTCTTCCTCCTTACTGTTTATTCATGCTTTATTCACTTCTCTTCAACATTAGAATGCAAAGAGAATATGTAATCTCATGAATAATACAATTCAAAAGGTATCCTTAACCTATTTGTTGAAGAGTACTTAGTCCTCCAATCTTACATTGCATTGTTGGTTATAGTTTATGCATTAGACTAAAACGAAATAGGAAAAAAATAATGTTGGCATCTAACACAACTATACTCACATTTACTGCTCAGAATGTACAGAGAATGTAAAGTGTTCCATTTTAAAATATTTATATGGCATAAAGTATAAGAATTAGAAAGGATCTTTGAGGTCATCTCTACTTTTTAATTAAATTTAGATTGTTTTCTTTTAAAGTTCTTTCTTCCAATGACATCTGACATGAAAGTTCAGTGTGAATGGGAGAACATTAGGGCTCATAGTCTCTGCTCATTATTGGTTCTGTGAAAGCCCAGAGGTTCCATAGACTTTGAAATGAACTGATAGTTTCAGAGATATTGTGCAATGAACATGTGAACATAAGCCCAAATTTATGATTCCCAATAGCTACATTTGTGTGTTTTTTAAAATTTAGCAGAATTTCTTCTGTTCTAGAAGTAGTCAGTTTAAGGTGTCTATATGATAATACTGCAGCAGTGCCTAATAGTGAGCTGATGACCATAGGAAAAAAGAGAGAAAGGGATGGTGGGAGAACAATTCAGAAACAGAAACCTTTTTGCACATTGTACATCTTCTAAGAGAATATCAGAAATATGGCCAAGTATTAAGAATGGGTAGGGGTGTTTTATTATTGATAATTCGTGCTTACCAATTCCCTGAATGACATTAAAACAATATCAAAGTAAAGTGCCTTTAAATAGAAATAAGAATGATTTGGAGGTCAGATTGTCTCAACAACAGAAGATTACTTTCTGAAAACATAGAGCAATATCTGGGGAAAAAAAGCTTACTGAGGTCATGAGCCTAAATTTTATTGCAAAACTCCAAATGATGAATAGTATCAATTTTCCTTCAGATCATATTTTAAAGATCCTTGGGAAGGATATTGCATATGGCAAAATAGATGTACTTTGTGAATACAAACAGAATTATGAACAGAGAAGTACTGGATCTAAAGAGAAACTTATTCACCAGGATGTATTATATTAATTAGGAGAAGAACTAATAGGATGACATATATTTACTGATGTTTCAAAAGATGATAACTAACAAGAAATGCCTATCCCAGGCTTATAAATGTGTTTTTGCAATAGATATGCTTTTTCAGTTTGCATGAACTATGCACAAATGTTAGAAAGGGGCTGAAAATAAAATAGAAGTAAACAGGAGAGCATAGTTGACTTCTAGTGTGTGTGTGTGTGTGTGTGTGTGTGTGTGTGTGTGTGTGTGTGTATAACCACATATAATATTTAGGAATATATATAATGTTTAGAAATATATAATATATAAATATTACAATATAATATATAATATATGATATATAATATGCAATATTATATATATTTCTAAACAGCTAAATGCAACCTGTTCAGTTTCTATAGCTTTTCCTTTAGAAGAAATTCCCTCTCTGAAATTTACAGAAATAAGTAAATATCCAGGTTTATACATTGTAGAAACTCCTATTTATGAAAAACCTGTACAATTGTATATGTAAAGTTAGGTATGGAAATGCTTATGTAGAAGGAGACAATGAAAGTGAGAAGTCCTGACGTTTAAACTTTAAAATTAAACCACTATTGCATAAAAAAAAAACTCATTGGGAAATAATTTACTAGTTGAGGGGGACTGTTTTTTTTTTTTTCAAAAACCAAAACCCTTTGATATTGAAATGGTTTGATACGCTATTAACACATATAAAAACAAGTGACAAGATTGCTATCATCTGGTCAAAGGAAAACAGACTTAGAATGCACAGTTTGATAAGATGAGGTCTAAATTAGATCAATTAAACTTTGTTAGTGCTGTGACAATCTGGTATGTCATTATGTGTTGCATCCTGAGAAATATACTTACAATTATTTTAAATCACTGATAGTACATTTAAAACCAATTAAATAGGAATTATCAAGAAATATATTAAACTGAGCAAGGTTAATAAGAAAAGGCTCAACATTTTTACAAATGCCCTCTAAACAGATGGTGTTCTGTGGCATGGAAGATGAAAGCTAGGATCAAAGTAAGTATGTTCTATAAACTGCATTACATTCTGGAATTACTCTACTTTTAGGCAGTAGGAATTTTCTTTTGTCTTAATTGATCATTAAATAGTGGCATCTGACTACCTTCATCATTATTAAGACTTTTTGTATACAAGCATAATTTCCCAAAATTTAGTCAATGACTTTTTTCTTTATTGGATGCTCATGACCTACTCATATAAATGCTAGCAAGTAATTAGAACATATAGTAATAGTTTACCAGTGATAGGCAAATGCAGTTGAATCTTTCTAAAATTATTTTGTAGCAGCCCTGGGGGTGGAGTGTGTGTATGTGTGTGTGTGTGTGTGTGTGTGTGTGTGTGTGTTGCTAGCTCAAAACAGACTATGTTATGTGTCTATAGGGCTGTTATAAAGAGTCATTACTTCATAACAATTACAACTCATAAAAATAAGACAGTGTGATAATCATTTTAATACTAATGATATATTGGTGGCATTTTGGGGCTATTATTATCCACCTTTTATGGATAATGAAAGTAAGTCACAGACTCTACCTTTTCAAATATACAAAGTTTAAAATGGGATGTGGGGGAGTGGGTCTAGCTACACAACACTAATGGATAACAGTTTAATATGGAAAATAGAGAGATACAAAAAAACTAGCAAACAGCATTGAAACATCTCAGTGAGTAGCCAAGAGAAATATTTTACACAAAGAAAGATTAAGCTAATGACTAGAACTCCTTAACGTAATAACTTACTAGAGTGTCTTTTGTAAGCTAAAAAGTAAATATGAAACAAATATAAATGAGCCAATGTTTAAAAAAACATAAAAATGCATCACATTTTCTCATTCATGGTGACATGAATAGAATTTGAGAACATAAGTTGAGTGATATAAATCAGGTACAGAAAAGCACTAGATATGAAGAATCTAAAATATATTTTCATAAAAGAAAACAAATTAGTGATCAGCAGAGGATAGGAATTATAAGGGAGAGGGAAGTTCTGAAAGTTACTGCACAGTAGAGTGACTACAGTTCTAAGTTTTTATGGGTTTTAAAAATCAACTACCAGGGAGGAATTTGTTAGGTTTCTAAAACAAACAAATGATTGTTAATTTTATGTATCTTCTATATGTACCAAATAATTGCGTTTTACACTTGATCGTAGCCAAAAGGCCGAGAAGTGATAAATTATTGCATTTTTTCTCATAAATAAATGCAATTATTAAATGTCAAAAAGAATACAGTTTAGCCTAGGAATAAGGGTAGGTGGCAGAACACTAGCCTAGCATGTGTGACAACTTGTATCATATCCTTAGCACTACCATATAAAATAAACTTGAAAGACTTAATTATAGACAACAAAAGTACAACCAGGAGGCCCCACTATTTTACTGACTAGATGTCTTAGAAAAATGATTACAGTTCTTACAGAAGTACACCTGTGAATATAGAGTTCCATATGTCAATGCAAATAATACAAGGTCCTTTCTCACTTGATTCAATTAGGACACTGTGCAGAATATTGGGCACCTAATCACTAAAGTCTGGAACAAAACTATGGAAATGTAGTACACAGGACTCAGATCGTGCCAAGAGTCTAGAGATACTAATTTATAAGATTAAAAGGAGGAATTATATTCAACTACACTAAGTAATGACTAATGAGGAACATGAGAACTTTCTGCAAGTGACTGAAGAACAAATGTTCCAAACAGAGAAGGGACTCTGGGAATGGCCACATATGAAAGCAGACACTTTGACTAAAATTGAAAGGATTCTTTTACATACCAGCATATGAAACTACTTGGGTGGTAATACATAGTAAACTGAAAAGTATCAGAGCATAAAACAAAACAAAAATAGGAGTCTAGTATGGGCTTTAGACTATAAGCAGGGCTTACAGAAGGTATGTTTAATATATTTATAGCTTAGATTAAATACTGTGTTTCTAGATTTCTATATCCCTTCCAAATGTCAAGGCATCTGTACACTGCACCCCATATTAGTGTCACAGTGCAAGTTAGAGACATTGTATTTGGTTTCTTATTGTCTAATGATATGGAATACTTATTGAGGTTCCTGGACTCCCTTTTCAGAGACGAGTCATCAGGGATAAACAAAACTAATTTTCTGAGGTGGAAAACATTTCAACAAGGAGTTAAAAATGCTAATTGGGTGCTTTTCTAAATCTATTTGATGTTCATTTATGGAATAATTAAATTATTGAACATTGTTACTAACTCAAAACATGTTCATGTGTAGGATCAATAGAATCAAACCCCACCCCTAAACTAAAAGCTATCCCAAAATGATAACCACTTAAAAATGAAAGATTAATTCTTGACAATGGAGTTTCACTGGTGACACAAACTATACTTAAGGACAGACGCCATGCCCAGCAGTAGATGACCAACATAAAATGAACTCAATGACATATTTGGAGTTCTTTGTCTTATAATGTTTTGTTGGAACATTTTTTTAACTTCTTGGGTATTTATGTATATATTATGGCTTCCTTTTTTGTGTTTTCATTAGATTCTTGTGTGCACAAATGTGTGTATATCTGTCTATATGCATTTCTTATGTGTTTTCTTTGGTTAATTTAATTTTCTTCTGTTTTTCTTGCCCTATTCCAGTGTTTATTTTTATTTTATGTTATTTTATTTTTATTATTCTTAGACTCTTACCTGTTTTCAATGAGAAAGGGTGTGGATTTGGATAGGAGAGGGGATGGGGAGGATCTCAGAGGAGTTGAGGGAGGGAAATCCATATGTAGTCTTACTGTATGAAAAAAAGTTTATTTTCAAGAAAAGGAAAATATGTTCATCTGTAAAATATGGTATGTAAAGCCTGACTGCCATAACTAAATATCTTATTCAATGAATGGAGGTGAAGGAAAGCAAACACATGTGTTAATGATGACTTCTTGCTACCTACACAAGTATAGAATAGTGAAACTTTCCCTTTGACTCCTCCTTTGTGCCAAAGCACCAGCTAGTCTTTAGAATAAACTCATTGGTGTTCCATGTTTTTCAGGAAGTTGTAGTATATCAGAATGTAAATGTACTATGTCTCAACTATTTTCTCCACCATGTATTATGGTTGAACACCATATAGTCTTTGTCTTTGTCGTTACCCTTTGAAATCCTTTATATATCGTGGCTCACTATAATCAATACAGAGTAACACACAAACATCTCCAACTTAAATATTTTTAATTCTCAGCTGTCAAAAGTCAACACAAATATTTTAACACACATTGACACTGTTTTGAGTGAAAACAATTTTTTTAAGGTACAGTGCTTTAGCCTGCTACAAATGTAATCTAAAATGACTCTAACAATAGTTAGATATATTAATATGTATCTGGTAAAATTAGAAAATTTTGACTAGTGCCAACTAGTGCATAGTATTACAATAAAGTAAAAAATATGTTTATATTCATTAAATTAAGATTAAAGGCATCTCTGTTTGTAAACTGCCAAATAATAACAACCCTAAGTTTTGTGGAAGATAACATGCATTTCAATTGTTTTGAGGAATTTTAATAATGATTTGATTGTTTGTAAACAGATTACTAACCTGCATTCCCTGGAGTAGCATGAGAGATAGCACATAGACCAGCTCCGTAATATTTTATTATGATGTTATGCACTAAGAGCAATGGGCTATTGTTTCTGACATACTATTGTTTCTAAAAGAGAACCATAATGCGATGAGAGTCCACCTTATGCATTCACAAGAGAAAGGTCCTGTGACCTTCTTGGCTCCTCACATACTTAAACATTATTCTAGCATATAATTTCCCTCATAAAGTTCAAGTATAACCGAAAAATTTAACAGACCTTTTTCATGCCCTTAACGATTCTATAAATACAAGACAAAAGTCATTTACAAAGCCATTTTCTGGCTAAAAATGTAGCACTTTTTTCACTGCCAACATTAGCACTAGTGGATACTTTACTTGCCAGAACCATTTTCACATAAAAATAAAGTTAATTGTTAACAACTTAGTAGAATTGCAGAAAATATCCCAATAAGTGCAAAAGGGTGTAGATATTTGATGAAGCCAAGACTTCTCTACAAATTTGGGTAACTATAACACTATGTCAACTTCTTCACTGATAATCCCAAGGCCTCTCAACATCAAATATTCAAATTCAGCAGTCAGTATCATTATAAGTCAGGACAGGCCACAGACTCATGAAGTCACTTTCAGAACAGTCAAAATGGTACTATTAAATCCATACATCCCAATGGAAGTTGTTTCTCAATGGTTTTTATAATGTAGTAGCAAAAGCAGGTGATGCTGACTGTAGTCTTGTTACTCTAATCATTTCTACAAAGAGATCTGGGAAATTGAATTTGAGTTAGAATTAAAAACTCGAGAAAGACTTACAGTTTCTGTATTCACTTTCTATACCCCCAAATGCATGTCTAAGGATATCTTGTAAATTTTATTTTTTTCTTTTAATTTTAGGAATTTAAATGTCCTACTCTGAAATCATATTTTAAATAGTAGTATATGAAAGCAATCACCACATGCTAGATAGAACACTTGGCTTTCACTATAATGGATGAAAATATTAATATAGAAGCATCCATTTGTTGTTAATTTGTCATATGTCAGGCACTTGGTAATCATTTTACATCCATTATCTCATTATTCCTAATGATGGGCCCATGAGGAATTCTTGTCACTGAAAGCCTTTGGTCTATTTAAAGTGACAAGTCATGGAGGGTTGAATTGGATGCTTATTTAGGATGACCGAAAAATCACTTAATGTTTTACTTACAAAATGTAGTAGGCATTTTTCAAAGTAACTATGTTTCCCTTTTTCTTAGAATAAAAACCAAACAAACAAACAAACAGAAAGATTAATTTAGAATATCTGCTAAGTCAGCTAGATAGCGCTTGAATTCCGATAGATATCTCCGAAGTTAACCTCTGTATATCTAAATTTTAAGGTTTTACAAATAATGTCAATAGTAAGATGTGAGTGAAATTTTCATCATTAGATCAATTTGCTCTCGTGCTTTTATATTAAAAGCTTTTATGTTTCAGGTAGCAGGATCTTTATTGTTTATTAAAGAAAATCCCACCGCCCTGTTGAAGTGACACTCATTTGTGAGTCTGCTGTTATCCTAGCAGTAATCTTTGATCAAATTTTTCATTATTTCCCCTGGGAGCTGCAGAATTGCAGTGGTGTCAAACTTGCTTCTTTATGGCAAACTCAACTCACTGAGAAAGAATTCGTTGCACAGTGCAGATTGATGCCAACTTTTGCAAATGACAATTTTTGCTCTCTCGCCTCCTCTGGTGTATAGTTAACTTAGAGCATGTAACATAGAAAAATTGTGCAAAACCAAACAGATTGCAGAAGTCTAGCATCTCGGATGGTATATGCAGATTTGTTGCTTTTCCTGAAGCAGTCTTCTTTTCTGTGAAGCAATCAAGGCAGTCTTCTGAGTAATGTATTGTCTAGGTAAGCAAGAGCTTTGGTGCCTCGTCCAGGCACACAAGCTATGACACTTTTTGGCAAGCAACTTTACCTTTGGGGGCTATGATTTTTACAGGTATAAAAGAAAGGATGGTGTCTCTTACAGACCAGTTGTAAGGAAAAAACAAACAAACAAAAAGGTTATCTTCTCTTCAGAAGTGCACACTATGCATCCAAAGTAGTATTTTGCGATGCACATGGATGTTTTCTCATTAGTGGCATATATAATGACAAATATTTTTATCATTTAATTGTTACAGCCCAATAAGAAGTACAAATGAATAAATATTGTTTACAAATCAGCAAAATGTTGTGTATATGAGCTGAGCCACTTTTAATTCTATAACATATGCAATTTATGACTTTTATAACCTGGAAGAGGATATGGAAAAAAACAAACATTTTACAACTCCAATCATTGCAAGACAAAATGGTCCATCACTAACTCATGGTTAAAGAAAAGGGTTGCTACTTGCTGCTAATGTGTTAGCAAGCATGACATTATCCCTTTCCCCTCTTCTATGTTTTCAGAAATGCCATGCTATCTTGTCCCAGAATTTGACAGTTACCTAGCCAAATATTTTAACTACCCCTATAGGCATAGCTTGATCTTCTTTGATTTCTAATATAGTGCATATATCATGATTATCTCTAAGAGCATGCTCGACTGTATGACATATTATACAACTATATTGATACAATCATTGATGGTCTCATCTGTTATGTTTTAATTAGTGTATTTTTGCATAGTATATACTCTGCTTCCAGAAAAATGGTAAATTTAATGATAAAATGAAAGAGAACAACTATTTCTACTACAAATTGGGGCATGACCAATATTACCCTGCTGAGTAGAAGGATATTGTCCTTAATTCTGATCAGAAGCTTGTCCTGGTTAACTGATTTTGATCATCAGCATTAAGTATACCTTTTGCCTGGTGCATGTGTATAATGTATAGTACAGTGAAGCTGGTCATATCAAACTAAAAATCAGAAAGAAAAGCACCATGAATACATGCTGTCATTCAGCTCTCATTTCCATATGTACAGTTGAGGATCCTAGTCTGAGAATGGTACTGCCCACAGTGGTCAGGACTTGGCATCTCTATTAATTCATTCAAGATAATCTCTCACAGGCAATGACAGGAACCCATCATCTAAATTCTGTCAAAGTTTTCAGTTAACAATAACCATCACTGTATAACAGTTTATCCCAAGGCATTTTGGACAACAGTTGAATCAGTGACTCAAAATGACAACAATCACCACACCACACAACCCCACCAAACAAACAAACAAATAAAAAGCTAAAAGAGTTGAGATTTTTTTCTGTTTCCTGGAAAAAGTTGATCTAATATAATCTTTTTCCAAGAAAGGGTGATTTGTTCCTCCTCTTGAGATTTGCCTAAGGGTAGAATAGAACTCTTCTTAACAATTGTCTTAACAAATAGTCACAAGGAAAAGAACATAGAGGTAAGAGTCAAACTTCAACAGTGCAAAACTAAGGAGTCCTTCAGAAGGACTGAACCACACCTAAACAGTCAGCATCAAGCAATCTACGGGCCAATCTGAGGGAAGCAAATGACATCATTATTCAAATACTAGGATAAGTCGTTTTTATTTTAATGAAGAGATATCTCAAATGTATAAATGTATGGAGATCCCATAAAACAAAACCTCAAATACTTGTCACTATTTTCACTCTGCTCTTTTAAAATCTACCATGTTATAGCTCTTTAAGATTTACTTACAGAAATAAAACATAACAAATAAAATGGAAATCTTTTATGTTCCTCCTCACACTGCTCTCAATTTTCTCTAGACATAAACCGTCTTAAAGAAAAACATAACATTATAAATATTACAGCACATATACTATATGAATATGTATATATGTTACAGCATGCATAAAGTTTTTCATTAAATGCAAATCCATCTTCATTTTGTCTATTATAGTTTCTGTCATAGAACTTTGATGTGTAAGATTCTGTTCCACAGTTTATGTTGGGCAAAAGTACTAATCTTCCATTATTGAGGGATATTTAGGCCACTTCCAAAATTTAATTCTTCAAACAATGATTGAGTAAACAGACTTGTAGGAATTTGTTGTGTATGCTAATAGACATTTGTTTTGTTAGGATAGGTCATCTTTATTAGATATTTTCTTCATTTACATTTCAAATGCTATCCCCAAAGTCCCTTATATCCTCCCCCAGCCCTGCTCCCCAACCCACCCACTCCCACTTCCTGGCCCTGGTGTTCCTCTGTACTGAGGCATATAAAGTTTGCAAGACCAATGGGCCTCTCCTCCCACTGATGGCCGACTAGGCCATCCTCTGCTACATATGCAACTAGAGACACAGCTCTGGGGGGTACTGGTTAGCTCATATTGCTGTTCCTCCTATAGAGTTGCAGATCCCTTTAGCTCCTTGGGTACTTTATCTAGCTTCTTCATTAGGGGCACTGTGTTCCATCCAATAGCTGACTGTGAGCATCCACTTCTGTATGGCAAAAAGACATTTTTAAAGTACATCTCTAGAAGAAGAACTTATGGGTTGGACAGCACATTTTCCCCAAATTGGTAAGACGTTGCTAAATTAATTGTTTTGTAGAGAGTACAATACTTACTCGTACAATATGAAATTCCTAATTCTCCTTACTAAAATTTGGTAAAATTTTGTCAATCTGTACATCTATAGGTCTTGAGTATTTATTTAATTTATATTCCATCGATTGATTGTAAATCCAAGTGCTTTCTCATAGTTCTGTTATGTTAAAATAGAAAATTACCTCTTCAGAGAATTTGTTCATTTTCTGACATTCTGTTAAATTTTATTTTTAATAATAAATTTTCACAGCAAAGTCCTTGTACTACATGTGCTTTTAGTTTGCATTTCATCTCTTTGTTATAGCATCAGATTAAATTGAGTACAAGTCATACTTTCTTGATAGTGTGTCTT
Organism: Mus musculus; assembly: GCF_000001635.26. Classification (NCBI taxonomy): domain Eukaryota; kingdom Metazoa; phylum Chordata; class Mammalia; order Rodentia; family Muridae; genus Mus; species Mus musculus. The sequence continues at coordinate 348,846 of NT_039739.2, read as the reverse complement.
TTAGTTCATGAACATATTGTACCTTTCCTTACATGCAAACCTGGTATGCTCTACAATGTTTGCTTATTCTATAAATGTTTGCCTAGCTCTGGCAAGAACTATTTCTAGGTTCTTTTCAACTTTTTAGTACTATAGATATAATCTTGGGGCTCTTTTCCTATTGAGTTATTTTTGTTATTGATTCTAGTACATTGATTTTATTTCATGAAATCTTTTAAAAGTTCATTTTAAATCATAATAGTTTGTATGAATTCTGGGATTTCTCTGTATATATAAATGTGGCATTTGAAATTGGCAAAAATTCTATCTAATCTTCTTCATTTTATACCTGATTTGTTTTCCATGTTCTACTGTATTATCTAGAATGTTCATTAAACATTTTAATAAAAAGATTTATTGAAATTTATCAGTGATAACCAGACTTACAACTTAAAAGTTGGCACTTCCCCAAGGTGAGGGAAAAATATGTTGCAGATGTTCTTTTGTGCAGTTGAAACACAGGTTAGGAAACAGCATGTCACTTCTAAAGTCCAGAAGAGGAATGCTGAAAGTAGACAGTGTGCACTAGGAGGAACAGAAGTCACATCAGAGTCCCACTAGGTAAGAAAATACAATTTTGCGTTCCTTTTCCATGCTCCAACATTCAGAAGAAGCAGGGAAAATGAACAAAAAGAAATCCAGACAAGTCCCTTCCGCTCGACTCGAGACTCGAGCCCCGGGCTACCTTGCCAGCAGAGTCTTGCCCAACACCCGCAAGGGTCCACACGGGACTCCCCACGGGACCCTAAGACCTCTGGTGAGTGGATCACAGTGCCTGCCCCAATCCAATCGCGCGGAACTTGAGACTGCGGTACATAGGGAAGCAGGCTACCCGGGCCTGATCTGGGGCACAAGTCCCTTCCGCTCAACTCGAGACTCGAGCCCCGGGCTACCTTGACAGCAGAGTCTTGCCCAACACCCGCAAGGGCCCACACGGGACTCCCCACGGGACCCTAAGACCTCTGGTGAGTGGAACACAGCGCCTACCCCAATCCAATCGCGTGGAACTTGAGACTGCAGTACATAGGGAAGCAGGCTACCCGGGCTTGATCTGGGGCACAAACCCCTTCCACTCCACTCGAGCCCCGGCTACCTTGCCAGCTGAGTCGCCTGACACCCGCAAGGGCCCACACAGGATTCCACACGTGATCCTAAGACCTCTAGTGAGTGGAACACAACTTCTGCCAGGAGTCTGGTTCGAACACCAGATATCTGGGTACCGGCCTTGCAAGAAGAGAGCTTGCCTGCAGAGAATACTCTGCCCACTGAAACTAAGGAGAGTGCTACCCTCCAGGTCTGCTCATAGAGGCTAACAGAGTCACCTGAAGAACAAGCTCTTAACAGTGACAACTAAAACAGCTAGCTTCAGAGATTACCAGATGGCGAAAGGCAAACGTAAGAATCCTACTAACAGAAATCAAGACCACTCACCATCATCAGAACGCAGCACTCCCACCCCACCTAGTCCTGGGCACCCCAACACAACCGAAAATCTAGACCCAGATTTAAAAACATTTCTCATGATGATGATAGAGGACATCAAGAAGGACTTTCAAAAGTCACTTAAAGATTTACAGGAGAGCACTGCTAAAGAGTTACAGGCTCTTAAAGAAAAGCAGGAAAACACAGCCAAACAGGTGATGGAAATGAACAAAACCATACTAGAACTAAAAGGGGAAGTAGACACAATAAAGAAAACCCAAAGCGAGGCAACGCTGGAGATAGAAACCCTAGGAAAGAGATCTGGAACCATAGATGCGAGCATCAGCAACAGAATACAAGAAATGGAAGAGAGAATCTCAGGTGCAGAAGATTCCATAGAGAACATCGACACAACAGTCAAAGAAAATACAAAATGCAAAAGGATCCTAACTCAAAACATCCAGGTAATCCAGGACACAATGAGAAGACCAAACCTACGGATAATAGGAATTGATGAGAATGAAGATTTTCAACTTAAAGGGCCAGCTAATATCTTCAACAAAATAATAGAAGAAAACTTCCCAAACATAAAAAAAGAGATGCCCATGATCATACAAGAAGCATACAGAACTCCAAATAGACTGGACCAGAAAAGAAATTCCTCCCGACACATAATAATCAGAACAACAAATGCACTAAATAAAGATAGAATATTAAAAGCAGTAAGGGAGAAAGGTCAAGTAACATATAAAGGAAGGCCTATCAGAATTACACCAGACTTTTCACCAGAGACTATGAAAGCCAGAAGAGCCTGGACAGATGTTATACAGACACTAAGAGAACACAAATGCCAGCCCAGGCTACTATACCCGGCCAAACTCTCAATTACCATAGATGGAGAAACCAAAGTATTCCACGACAAAACCAAGTTCACACAATATCTTTCCACGAATCCAGCCCTTCAAAGGATAATAACAGAAAAGAAGCAATACAAGGACGGAAATCACGCCCTAGAACAACCAAGAAAGTAATCATTCAACAAACCAAAAAGAAGACAGCCACAAGAACAGAATGCCAACTCTAACAACAAAAATAAAAGGGAGCAACAATTACTTTTCCTTAATATCTCTTAATATCAATGGACTCAATTCCCCAATAAAAAGACATAGACTAACAGACTGGCTACACAAACAGGACCCAACATTCTGCTGCTTACAGGAAACCCATCTCAGGGAAAAAGACAGACACTACCTCAGAGTGAAAGGCTGGAAAACAATTTTCCAAGCAAATGGACTGAAGAAACAAGCTGGAGTAGCCATTTTAATATCGGATAAAATCGACTTCCAACCCAAAGTTATCAAAAAAGACAAGGAGGGACACTTCATACTCATCAAAGGTAAAATCCTCCAAGAGGAACTCTCAATTCTGAATATCTACGCACCAAATGCAAGGGCAGCCACATTCATTAGAGACACTTTAGTAAAGCTCAAAGCATACATTGCACCTCACACAATAATAGTGGGAGACTTCAACACACCACTTTCTTCAAAGGACAGATCGTGGAAACAGAAACTAAACAGGGACACAGTGAAACTAACAGAAGTTATGAAACAAATGGACCTGACAGATATCTACAGAACATTTTATCCTAAAACAAAAGGATATACCTTCTTCTCAGCACCTCACGGGACCTTCTCCAAAATTGACCATATAATTGGTCACAAAACAGGCCTCAATAGATACAAAAATATTGAAATTGTCCCATGTATCCTATCAGACCACCATGGCCTAAGACTGATCTTCAATAACAACATAAATAATGGAAAGCCAACATTCACGTGGAAACTGAATAACACTCTTCTCAATGATACCTTGGTCAAGGAAGGAATAAAGAAAGAAATTAAAGACTTTTTAGAGTTTAATGAAAATGAAGCCACAACGTACCCAAACCTATGGGACACAATGAAAGCATTTCTAAGAGGGAAACTCATAGCGCTGAGTGCCTCCAAGAAGAAACGGGAGACAGCACATACTAGCAGCTTGACAACACATCTAAAAGCCCTAGAAAAAAAGGAAGCAAATTCACCCAAGAGGAGTAGACGGCAGGAAATAATCAAACTCAGGGGTGAAATCAACCAAGTGGAAACAAGAAGAACTATTCAAAGAATTAACCAAACGAGGAGTTGGTTCTTTGAGAAAATCAACAAGATAGATAAACCCTTAGCTAGACTCACTAAAGGGCACAGGGACAAAATCCTAATTAACAAAATCAGAAATGAAAAGGGAGACATAACAACAGATCCTGAAGAAATCCAAAACACCATCAGATTCTTCTACAAAAGGCTATACTCAACAAAACTGGAAAACCTGGACGAAATGGACAAATTTCTGGACAGATACCAGGTACCAAAGTTGAATCAGGATCAAGTTGACCATCTAAACAGTCCCATATCACCTAAAGAAATAGAAGCAGTTATTAATAGTCTCCCAACCAAAAAAAGCCCAGGACCAGATGGGTTTAGTGCAGAGTTCTATCAGACCTTCAAAGAAGATCTAATTCCAATTCTGCACAAACTATTTCACAAAATAGAAGTAGAAGGTACTCTACCCAACTCATTTTATGAAGCCACTATTACTCTGATACCTAAACCACAGAAAGATCCAACAAAGATAGAGAACTTCAGACCAATTTCTCTTATGAATATCGATGCAAAAATCCTCAATAAAATTCTCGCTAACCGAATCCAAGAACACATTAAAGCAATCATCCATCCTGACCAAGTAGGTTTTATTCCAGGGATGCAGGGATGGTTTAATATACGAAAATCCATCAATGTAATCCATTATATAAACAAACTCAAAGACAAAAACCACATGATCATCTCGTTAGATGCAGAAAAAGCATTTGACAAGATCCAACACCCATTCATGATAAAAGTTTTGGAAAGATCAGGAATTCAAGGCCCATACCTAAACATGATAAAAGCAATCTACAGCAAACCAGTAGCCAACATCAAAGTAAATGGAGAGAAGCTGGAAGCAATCCCACTAAAATCAGGGACTAGACAAGGCTGCCCACTTTCTCCCTACCTTTTCAACATAGTACTTGAAGTATTAGCCAGAGCAATTCGACAACAAAAGGAGATCAAGGGGATACAAATTGGAAAAGAGGAAGTCAAAATATCACTTTTTGCAGATGATATGATAGTATATATAAGTGACCCTAAAAATTCTACCAGAGAACTCCTAAACCTGATAAACAGCTTCGGTGAAGTAGCTGGATATAAAATAAACTCAAACAAGTCAATGGCCTTTCTCTATACAAAGAATAAACAGGCTGAGAAAGAAATTAGGGAAACAACACCCTTCTCAATAGTCACAAATAATATAAAATATCTTGGCGTGACTCTAACTAAGGAGGTGAAAGATCTGTATGATAAAAACTTCAAATCTCTGAAGAAAGAAATTAAAGAAGATCTCAGAAGATGGAAAGATCTCCCATTCTCATGGATTGGCAGGATCAACATTGTAAAAATGGCTATCTTGCCAAAAGCAATCTACAGATTCAATGCAATCCCCATCAAAATTCCAACTCAATTCTTCAACGAATTGGAAGGAGCAATTTGCAAATTTGTCTGGAATAACAAAAAACCTAGGATAGCAAAAAGTCTTCTCAAGGATAAAAGAACTTCTGGCGGAATCACCATGCCAGACCTAAAGCTTTACTACAGAGCAATTGTGATAAAAACTGCATGGTACTGGTATAGAGACAGACAAGTAGACCAATGGAATAGAATTGAAGACCCAGAAATGAACCCACACACCTATGGTCACTTGATCTTCGACAAGGGAGCTAAAACCATCCAGTGGAAGAAAGACAGCATTTTCAACAATTGGTGCTGGCACAACTGGTTGTTATCGTGTAGAAGAATGCGAATCGATCCATACTTATCTCCTTGTACTAAGGTCAAATCTAAGTGGATCAAGGAACTTCACATAAAACCAGAGACACTGAAACTTATAGAGGAGAAAGTGGGGAAAAGCCTTGAAGATATGGGCACAGGGGAAAAATTCCTGAACAGAACAGCAATGGCTTGTGCTGTAAGATCGAGAATCGACAAATGGGACCTAATGAAACTCCAAAGTTTCTGCAAGGCAAAAGACACCGTCAATAAGACAAAAAGACCACCAACAGATTGGGAAAGGATCTTTACCTATCCTAAATCAGATAGGAGACTAATATCCAACATATATAAAGAACTCAAGAAGGTGGACTTCAGAAAATCAAATAACCCCATTAAAAAATGGGGCTCAGAACTGAACAAAGAATTCTCACCTGAGGAATACCGAATGGCAGAGAAGCACTTGAAAAAATGTTCAACATCCTTAATCATCAGGGAAATGCAAATCAAAACAACCCTGAGATTCCACCTCACACCAGTCAGAATGGCTAAGATCAAAAATTCAGGTGACAGCAGATGCTGGCGAGGATGTGGAGAAAGAGGAACACTCCTCCATTGTTGGTGGGAGTGCAGGCTTGTACAACCACTCTGGAAATCAGTCTGGCGGTTCCTCAGAAAACTGGACATAGTACTACCGGAGGATCCAGCAATACCTCTCCTGGGCATATATCCAGAAGATGCCCCAACAGGTAAGAAGGACACATGCTCCACTATGTTCATAGCAGCCTTATTTATAATAGCCAGAAGCTGGAAAGAACCTAGATGCCCCTCAACAGAGGAATGGATACAGAAAATGTGGTACATCTACACAATGGAGTACTACTCAGCTATTAAAAAGAATGAATTTATGAAATTCCTAGCCAAATGGATGGACCTGGAGGGCATCATCCTGAGTGAGGTAACACATTCACAAAGAAACTCACACAATATGTATTCACTGATAAGTGGATATTAGCCCCAAACCTAGGATACCCAAGATATAAGATATAATTTGCTAAACACATGAAACTCAAGGAGAATGAAGACTGAAGTGTGGACACTATGCCCCTCCTTAGATTTGGGAACAAAACACCCATGGAAGGAGTTACAGAGACGGAGTTTGGAGCTGAGATGAAAGGATGGACCATGTAGAGACTGCCATAGCCAGGGATCCACCCCATAATCAGCATCCAAACGCTGACACCATTGCATACACTAGCAAGATTTTATTGAAAGGACGCAGATGTAGCTGTCTCTTGTGAGACTATGCCGGGGCCCAGCAAACACAGAAGTGGATGCTCACAGTCAGCTAATGGATGGATCATAGGGCTCCCAATGGAGGAGCTAGAGAAAGTAGCCAAGGAGCTAAAGGGATCTGCAACCCTATAGGTGGAACAACATTATGAGCTAACCAGTACCCCGGAGCTCTTGACTCTAGCTGCATATATATCAAAAGATGGCCTAGTCGGCCATCACTGGAAAGAGAGGCCCATTGGACTTGCAAACTTTATATGCCCCAGTACAGGGGAATACCAGGGCCAAAAAGGGGGAGTGGGTGGGCAGGGGAGTGGGGGTGGGTGGATATGGGGGACTTTTGGTATAGCATTGGAAATGTAAATGAGTTAAATACCTAATAAAAAATGGAAAAAAAAAAAAAAAAAAAAAGAAATCCAGCAGACATGCGGTGAGCCTCCAGCACTTAAATTTGTAAAAATGTTCCAATCTGGAGTATGAGAGATGAGTCCTCCTGTCATATCTGCTGAAAAAATTGCTCTAATATTTTGCAGAACAAGATAGGACAGGCTATTTTCTGAAGGTGTCATTATTATTATTATTACTACTACTACTATTATTATTACTACTACTACGTAGTCCACTTCATTTGTATCTCCTAAGCCTGTCATTTTTGTCTCAGCCTCACAGCTCCAGAGGCAAAAGGTTTCTTTGCAAAAGCAAAGCCCACTATTATCTGTGAAGAGGGGAAGGGGGAAGAAAGGTTGGGAATATCCCCAAACCAGTGCCAAAGTAAACTTGAAGGTTACTATTTACAAACCAGGGTAACAAATGACTCTAGCCAAGACCATGAGACCATATTGATCAGAACTAGAGTTTTTGAAGACAAGTGGGGTTCAATGCTTCCAGGGCTGTGAATAAACTGATGGGAGCCAACCATATCCTCCTGACCAACTCTGGGAATGAGGGACAAGCCTGAAATAAGAACAAATGCTTGCCTGGTATGTACTAACATTGTATTGACAAAGACATTCCAGGTGCCAAGAAAAGGGAAAGGAAATAAAGAGTGGCAGTAAAAACAGTATTTTATTCCTTCCCCACTCCCTTTCCTCCTCCTCCTCCTCAGAATCTCCAGTAATCCTTTCTTTCCCTACATTCAGAAGAAATATAAATGCAGGAAATGGGGGGCGGGGCACAAATAGTTAGAAACAATCAAATCGCAATAGGAATTTCACAAATTGGTTAATGTTCCTTAGTCATCCTCTTCATCCTCATCTTCTGACTCTTTAACTAGCATACTTTTCATCTTGCTCATCATCCAAAACTCCATCCTTGTAACCTTCATCCTCCTCCTCTCCACTCACGTCATGTTCTTCCCTATCCTCCTCTGCATGCTCCCTCTTCTTCTTCCACTAGCTGCATATATTCATCGTATTCCTCATCCTCATTTTTCTTCCTGTAAACCTCCAGGTAGCATTCCTCGACTTCAGAACCAGAGTAAGAATCAGGGGCCTCTTTGGAGCTAGAGCATGTGTGTGTGTGTGTGTGTGTGTGTGTGTGTGTGTGTGTATGTATATATATGTATGTATATGTATATATGTATATACACATACATACATATATATACATATACATGTATATGTATGTATATATATATATATATATATATATATATATCCTGCTCTGTCTGTGTAATTTTACTTGTATGTATATGTTTTTAAGGTTAGGCATTTGGTATTGGATAGCCAATTGGTGCACTCTTCCTTGGAGAAGACTATTTCTCGCAGCCTTCAACATTCTCTAGTTGCCTGTAACTCTTTCTGTAAGGGTGAGGCCTTGTGGGATTAGCATGTCTTTCTTTTATCCTGTTCAGCTCGTGTTCAGGTAGTCATGTTGGTAAACTTTCACACATGTAGCTTCTGACACAAGTAGGAGACAGAATCTTACAACACAATACCTGATGCTCTGGTTCTTATGACCTTTCTGCTCCTTCTACAATGATCCCTGTACTTTAGCTGAAGAAGTTTGGTATAGGTTTATTAGTTGAGACTGAGCTCAACAACTCTGCATTTTGATTGCTTGTGATTTTCTGTAATTGTCTCCATTTTTTGCATAGTAAAGTTTCCTTGGAGAGGGGCTTACTTATCTGTGCCTATGCAGAAAAATATTTAGAATATATTAGTGGATTATGTGAGTTTATATTATCCCCAGCCCTGAGTAGTTTCTAGGTTTAGGTTTCCAGTACTTGATATGATTTCTCGTGTGTGTGTGTGTGTGTGTGTGTTTTAAGTTCAATTAAAGACCCGTTAGTTACCAACAAAATATTCATGTCACTACTACCCCCTTAAGACCTATTGCTCTCTGCTGATCATTGTAGTTTGTGAGCATTGTGAATAAGACTGTAAGAATCTTTCATGAAACCTTCTGATATATTGAAAGCTAAACCTCTGGGAGGAGGCTTTCAATTCAAATCCAGCTTATGGGCATTTGGGCTCTGTGACCAAAGTGCATGTTTTTCCCCCTCAGGAATAGGGACTAATCCTCCACCTCTTAGAAACAATCAAGGTTATTAGCAATAGCCTATAAAGTTTTGAAAGTCTCTTAGGCAACACTGATCTTCAATTTAAAGGAAGGCTTCTTCTCATGTCTGGTACTGGGATTACTGTTAGATGGTCTAAAATGAAAATTTCCCATCTGGGCTTACAATGCTCCCTCCCATAGGTTCACTGATCTTTTTAAAAAGAACTATTGCATGAACTTAATGTGCAATTTTTCTTTTTCAAATTGGTCTTGTCAAATTTTTATATCCTGATTACAAGTCTCACTAAATAAGCAGATGGCTTTCATTCTTATTTTAATATAGAAGTGTGTTCCTTCAGAGAAATGTATTGAAAGCCTGATCAATTTTACACAGTATGGGTTATATATGTTATATATAATATATAATATTCATATATTATAGTGGATATGTGTCTACCATGTTTGAATATCTGTTCATATACATATATACACAAATGTGTTATATCATCTTAATCATTTCTACGTATTGAAATGGAAAGTTGAATCACTTTGAATTTTGGTGTCTTTCCTAATTCAACTCCTCTTTAAAACTAAAGAGGTCAATCCAAAACAAACTAATAATACTATATGTACTTTCCTAATCTCTAACTTTCTTTGTGACACTACATTTATACTTATGCTATACTAAAAATCCCAATTTACTGTATAAACAAGATACTTTCATGAATATTTACCTTTGTCCACAATTTCCAGAAATTTTATTTGATCATTGTCAAATAAAATTGTAACCTTTGTTTTTGATTGACTAATTCTCACATAAAATATTTAGATTAACTTTCAATATAAATCTGAAGGTAACACTAATTATTAACAAGTAGCTTGCAAAAGGAAGTAAAAAGAACAAATAGAATTGATTGGGGAGTGATCGCCCATACTGCATTGTCTGGACTTATCCAAAGAAATTTAATACTTTTACAGTGAAAGTAATGGAAATATAAATAATTGTTCTGTGTTTTTGTAAACATAGTGATAATTTTTATTTTTTTAGTAAAAAAGCTAACTTGCTTTATTCTATACATTTTAATGGGTAGTGAGAGTCTATGTTTTGATTGATAGGAAGCTCCATGACTGAGAATAGTGGACGCTGATCTATCCCATAACATAGTCTATACCACTGACTAAATGACACAGGTTTTCAGACTATCATGCCCTTACTCATGAAAGCACATGGAACTCTTGAAAATTTTGTACATGTTATATCTTATTGTCTAATGTCAACTTTTCTAGGACTGTTTTCCCTTTTTGTCTCTAGTATCTTAACTTCCTGATGGAGGATGAGACAGAAAATATTCTCTGGTTATAAATTAAAGTTATCCTGGACATAGTACTACTGGTACATCCAGCAATACCTCTCCTGGGAATATACCCAGAAGATGTTCCAACTGGTAATAAGGACACATACTCCACTATGCTCATAGCAGACCTATTTATAATAGCTAGAAGCTGGAAAGAACCCAGATGTTCCTCAACAGTGGAATGGTTACAGAAAATGTGGTACATTTACACAATGGAGTACTAATCGGCTATTAAAAACAATGAATTTGTGAAATTCTTGGACAAATGGATGTATCTGGAGGATATAATCCTGAGTGAGGTAACCCAATCACAAAAGAAGTCACTTGATATGCACTGATAAGTGGATATTAGCCCAGAAACTTAGAATACCCAAGATATAACTTCCAAAACAGAAGAAAATCAAGAAGAAGGAAGACCAACGTGTGGATATGAATAAAATATCCATGGAAGGAGTTGCAGAGACAAAGTTTGGAGCTAAGACGAAAGGATAGACCATCCAGAGACTGCCCCACCTGGGGATCCATCCCATAATCAGCCACCAAACGCAGACACTATTGCATATGCCAGCAAGATTTTGCTGAAAGGACCCTGATATAGCTGTCTTCTGTGAGGCTTTGCCAGTGCCTGGCAAATATAGAAGTGGATGTTCACAGTCATCTATAGGATGGAACACAGTGCCCCCAATGTAGGAGCTAGAGAAAGTACCCAAGAGCTGAAGGGAAAAACAATATGAACTAATCAGTACTCCTAAAACTCCTGTCTCTAGCTGCATATGTAGCAGAAGATGGCCTAGTTGGCCATCATTGGGAAGAGAAGCCCCTTGCTCTAGCAAACTTAATATGCCTGAGTACAGGGGAAAGCCAGGGCCAAGAAGTAGGAGTGAGTGGGTAGGGGAGCAGGGCAGGGGGAGGGTATAGGGGACTTTTGGGATAGCATTTGAAATGTAAAAGAAGAAAATATCTAATAAAAAATAAAAATAAATAAAAATAAAAATAAATTAATGTTTTCACATGTCATTGATGAGACTCTACCAAATGGTATGCTCCATGGTTTGCATTTGTAGAGCTGGTATGAACACTTCTTTCTTTTTTCTTTTTTTTAAATTTATTAGATATTTGCTTTATTTACATTCAAAATGGTTATCCGCTTTCCTAGTTTCCCCTCCAAAAATCTCCTATTCCCTTCCCCCTCCCCCTGCTCCCTAACCCACCCACTCCTACTTCCTGGCCCTGACATTCCCCTACACCGGGGCATAAAGCCTTCACAGGACTAAGAGCTTCTCCTTCCATTGATGACTAATTAGGCCAACCTGTGCTATATATGCCGCTAGAGCCACGAGTCCCTCCATGTGTTTTCTTTGATTGGTGGTTTAGTCCCAGGAAGCTCTGAGTGTATTGGTTAGTTCATATTGTTGTTCCTCCTATAGGGCTGCAAACCACTTCTGCTACTTAGGTTCTTTTTCTAGCTCCTTCATTGGGGACCCTGGGCATATGAGCACTTCTTAATGTTCTAACTTATATTGAGCATATGTTTTCATATCTCGAAATGTAAGATATTTGATAATCATAAGCCTGCATCTTAAAAAGATTATTACTGAGCACAAGAAAAATGAAATTAAAATAAATAATTACAAAATAAATTGCATTAATAAAATGATTCATGCACAAATACAGTAACCCTAAGTTTCTCAAATATAGTTTGTAACTCAGAGTCATAAATGTTCTCCTTTCATGAAAAATGATTTACTCTAAATGAATTAGACTCCTTGATGCTTAGGATGTCATAGACAAATTTTAAAAGAAATGTTGTACAAATGGTTTAAAATAGTTCACTATGTATACTATTTGAGGATAGAGTTTTGAAGTTCTAGGTTTTAAAATTCCCAAATCAGGGATAGATATAGACATATATAGATATAGATATAGATATAATGATAGTAATTTTTTTACTTTGCCTCCATTTCATAATACCACCTTAGACTTTCAGGAACAAACCTGAAACTGCAGCTGATATTTCATAACATATTCCCTGGATACTTTTCTGTTGCTTCCAGCCTCATTTTCCGAAACACTAAGCAATTATTCTCATTACTGCTTAGCACCCACGTTGCACAGTGACAGGATGCAAGATATCCAAGTATGATGGAGCTTTCTGAGTTTCCAGCTGTATTTCAACTATAATTTGAGTCTCATCAAAGAAGCCATGTATATAAAACTTTTAGCCAGTGAGTAGTGTCTGTAAGGTTTAAGACAAAGTTATCTTTCCTGAGGAACGCTTATTGTTTCACCTGCTGGAATGAGAAACACACTAATATATGGATGATCAGTAAGGCCTTTGGTGTAATATGCAAAGAGTTAGCATCAGATATTTCTGGTCAATTTAATATTCAACAAGTATTTTCTGGATTGGCAGATAGCCATAATTTCTTCCAGATATTGGTACCGTTTCCTCAATTTATTCAGGACTTATTTGGCATCCATTATCAGTAGGAACAATGATGTTTTTCTTTACCTTTAAGTGATTAAGGCAACTTAGAGCAGGGGTTGTCAGGCCATGACCCCAGTTAATGTGGCTCAGCCTTCATTTCTGAATGGGTTCATAACATGGTTGCTTTTGAAACTTATTAAAATAAAAAAAAAAGAAAGATGTTTGTGAAATGTAAAAGTTATATAGTTTTTGTGCCAATGAAAACCAAATGAAAATCAACATGGTCACATTCATTCACTTAAATGAGTTTTTTTTTTTTAATTTTTCAACAAAGACATAAAGCGTTTAGTAGCTGGCTTTTTACAGAAAAATAAATAAATAAATAAATAAATAAATAAATAAAAGAATGTTTTCAGGCCACTGACTAATGAGATTGATGAAATGGTTTTCATAAAGAAATCTGCTAGAGGAAATTGTGACTACTTCATTCTAAATGTGCTATTCTATCGGAGCAACTGGCCTTATAGTATTAGCAGGTACGAATGCACAAGAAGAGAACAGTAACTCCTGATGTAATTGCCCACATTCAGAGAAAACTGTATGTGCAGCTGAAGCCAGATGTTGAAGGAATGGGAACAGCAATGAAACTTCAGAAGTCGTTATGAAAAAAACTGGAGAACTGCTAGGTGAGCTGCACCAAGGATTTGACAGGAAGCTCTAACAAAAGAACTATTATTTTTTAATTTAGTGTGTATTCCCTGGGATGGATTTTTAACAGACACCTTCACAAAAAGCCAGTTCCCATAAAAACAGTTTTAAATGCTAAAGCAAAAGACTCACTTCCTTGAAATTTACATAAAACCAACCAGTGTGAGGGAAGTTTTCATTTTATTTTATCAACAGTGAATCTTATAGAAAATGTTGACAATTAATTTACAATTTATATTATGAAGTTGTATGGTGATATTTGCATCCAGATGAGATACGTAAATCAGGAGTAGAGGAGAATAAATTCAGATTTTTGAATCAAAGAAAAAATAGAGATTGCAGTATTACACGTATTTTTAGGCTTAAAAGCTTCTAATGTGGTGTGTGTTAAAATAATACAAATGGAAGTAAAGTTTAACTAATAGAGTTCATTTAACTAACAAAGACAATGAAACCAGATATTTCACTCCCTGAATGGGATTACATTTGGTGGTTATCTAGTTAATTTGATTCATTGGGATTTGTAAATTGGATCATTCAGAGTCCAAAGTGAAATGGTGATTTAAATGCAGCCCAATGGCCTCTAGAGAAATAATCAATTCCTTAGAATTCATCTGAAGAATTAAGTTTTATCCTAATTACTCACCTGGAGAATTAGCTAGAATTTTGAAGCAGTTGACTGGGGGAAAAATAAACCTGGTCCTTCCATTTAGACAAAACCTCCAGGGAAAACCTTTGGGGACATTTGAGCCCATTAACAACAGGCCTGAAGCCTATTTTCATGATAAAAAATTTATTCAATTATGTGGCTAGGTAGAGTTAGCAAATCTATTCACTTGTAACTTAGTATTTAGGAAAGTCTACTATGCACCAAATACTCCCCAAATCATTAAGCACACCAATGTAATGTGTAAACAGCAAAACAGTTTGGAAGCATTCCTAGAGTTTACATTATTTATTGCAGTGTGTGTGTATGTGTGTGTGTGTGTGTGTGTGTGTGTGTGTGTGTGTGTGTTGCCTGCACATGTGATATGAATTATTGCATGTGTGTAGTATATGTTGGTAAGGAGTATGTATATATACACTTGTACCTATGAAAGTCCAAAATTCATTTCAGATGTCTTCCTCCATTAAGCTATACTTTATGTATTTATGTATGTATTTATTTATTTCCTTTTTTACTTATGAGTCAGGGCCAATCTCTGAAAAAGAAGCTCATGAACACTGGGTAATTCCTTGGGAATTCCCTATTTCTGCTTCTGGAGTACTGGCATTATAGGCAGACACTCTGCCCATTCCACTTTTGTTTAAGTCCTCCAAACTTTGATGTCCATACTTTCTGGCAAGTGCTTTATCTACTGAGCAGTATTCAAACCTGGACTGTGAAATATTTTTATAGATTAGCATGGTGGACATATATTTAATCCCAGCACTCAGGAGGTAGAAGCAGTTGGACATTTATGAGTTCAATAAGTCCAGTATACATTGTGAAATAATTGTATTATGTTATTTTTATTATTATGTAATAATTTGAAATTTTATGAATATAATTATGAAATATTGTTTAAAATATATTATGAAACAATACTGTTTCATATCATTATGAAATAACTCCATTGCTTTATTTTTATTATCTTACTTTAAATTATTTTAAACTGATATATAAAAAAAAACATAAAATTCAGTGAGGTACCATGCTATATTTCAATAGATATATACATAATATGATGACATAATTTATAAACCATATTATATATTATAACCTCATACATTCCTTACTTATTTATTGTTAAAAATATGGGCATCATTTTCATTAGTCTTTAAAAATATACAATTGTTTTCTATAGTTACCCTGTTTTATAACACAAAGTTCCAATGTCTTACTCGTATAGGAGTATAACTTAGTACCTACTCATCAGCCTTTCTTGTACTCCCTCTCCTTCCCCCACTATTCCTTCTTTATACAACTTCTAGGACATCAATGTCATATTCTGCATATCATAGAAACTTGTCTTTCATGGGTGGCTTATTTTATTTAACATAAAAAATCTCTAGTTTCTACCATTGCTGTCACAAATGACAAGATTTCATCTCTTTTAGCTAAATAGTAATCTGCTCCGCAACAGCTGATAGACACAGGTTGTTATAGTTCCCATTTTTATGAGGTAGACACAAACAGTAATTACCATAAAAAGCAATTTCCGGCAGAGGCGCACCTGTATAACAAAACAGAGTAGATAGAAACAAACTAAGATGAGTGGCATTACTTTGTGTAATACAGAGACATCAGAGCTTCATAAGGTGAAAGCTAAATGCCTAGAAAAGACTGGCATGGGAATGTTTGATGTGTATATTCACATATGTAAAATCAACCCTGATATACAAGCAGATTTCCTTCACAAGACTATGGTGTCATGCTCTCCATTCAAGCTCAAGTTTTGTCTTGCAAGCAATAGTTTGAACAAACTTGTGAAAGATAACTATGTTGTCTATTATTATAACTATTTTATCATAAGCAATATTCTAATAAACTATGGAAGCTAAGAGATTTTTTTATAAAAATCATGCCATTTCAAGGTTTGCTAGATAAAAGAAACAAAACAAACAATATTCTTATTTAAATTTTAACTTCAGATGAGCAACCCTT
Source organism: Mus musculus (assembly GCF_000001635.26). NCBI lineage: Eukaryota > Metazoa > Chordata > Mammalia > Rodentia > Muridae > Mus > Mus musculus. The sequence goes on along the minus strand of NT_039739.2, from coordinate 332,553 downwards.
TTCAGGACAAATATACTCAAATATGGTAAATGCTTACTAAATTGGACAGTGCAAAATTATTTTTCAATATCCTGTGGAAATGGCTCATTAGATAAAGTGTTCATTGCACAGTCATGAGGACTGGAGTTGAGACCCCCTAAACACATATTAATGTTGAGTAAGCATGTCAGATGCACCTGTAATTCCAGTACTAAGAATGTTGTAAATAAAGGATTCCTGAAGCAAACAGAATATCCAGACCAACTGTATCTGCAATGTCTTAGTTCAAGTAAAGGACCTACTTCAGTAACTCGATAAAGAAGATGGATAGCCCAAGATCTTTAGAGACATGTGCAAATGCACACAAACAGACACACACACACACACACACACATCACAAATAAAATTTAAATAAAATAAAAAGATGAAAAAAGATAATTTGTCATATAAAAACACTAAGAGATATCCCAATTTTTTTCTCAAGAATTTGCTCTTTACTGTTTTCTTTTAGTTATGTTTAGAGAGTGTTAGCAAATCTTCAACACATTATTTTGGCAACTTGTTAATGCTGGCAATATACATGACCTGTTAGAAGATTAGTGTTCCAAAAATAACAGGAACCCTTCCCCAGAGCTTTTCAAGAGCTGGGCTGAAACTTCCGCACTACTTTTCAGCCTATTCAAATGCATCTCTTCTTTTGATACATATATAAAAAACATATATAAAAACTTATGTCCCTGAACTCCATTGAGAGGGTTATTTTCTGTAGCTTCTTTATGAAAATATTTTATCTTTAACATTTTTCAAATATAAAACTACATTGTGATAGTAATCATGCATTTCCAAGTTCCATGCCATATAATACTACCATAGGGATTTTTTTTAAATCACCCTTCAGAACCAGTGGATGTTGTTGGGAATCAGATACTGGTCCATACCATGCCAAAACAAATCAGTGAAAATTAAAATAATCAATTCATTATTTAATTAAAAACATCTTTTTTTTTCCATTTTTTATTAGGTATTTAGCTCATTTACATTTCCAATGCTATACCAAAAGTCCCCCTTACCCACCCACCCCCACTCCCCTACCCACCCACTCCCCCCCTTTGGCCCTGGCATTCCCCTGTACCGGGGCACACAAAGTCTGCGTGTCCAATGGGCCTCTCTTTCCAGTGATGGCCGACTAGGCCATCTTTTGATACATATGCAGCTAGGGTCAAGAGCTCAGGGGTACTGGTTAGTTCATAATGTTTTTCCACCTATAGGGTTGAAGATCCCTTTAGCTCCTTGGATACTTTCTCTAGCTCCTCCATTGGGAGCCCTGTGATCCATCCATTAGCTGACTGTGAGCATCCACTTCTGTGTTTGCTAGGCCCCGGCATAGTCTCACAAGAGACAGCTACATCTGGGTCCTTTCGATAAAATCTTGCTAGTATATGCAATGGTGTCAGCGTTTGGATGCTGATTATGGGGTGGATCCCTGGATATGGCAGTCTCTACATGGTCCATCCTTTCATCTCAGCTCCAAACTTTGTTTCTGTAACTCCTTCCATGGGTGTTTTGTTCCCACTTCTAAGGAGGGGCATAGTGTCCACACTTCAGTCTTCATTTTTCTTGAGTTTCATGTGTTTAGGAAATTGTATCTTATATCGTGGGTATCCTAGGTTTTGGGCTAGTATCCACTTATCAGTGAGTACATATTGTGTGAGTTCCTTTGTGATTGTGTTACCTCACTCAGGATGATGCTCTCCAGGTCCATCCATTTGGCTAGGAATTTCATAAATTCATTCTTTTTAATAGCTGAGTAGTACTCCATTGTGTAGATGTACCACATTTTCTGTATCCATTCCTCTGTTGAGGGGCATCTGGGTTCTTTCCAGTTTCTGGCTATTATAAATAAGGCTGCTATGAACATAGTGGAGCATGTGTCCTTCTTACCAGTTGGGGCTTCTTCTGGATATATGCCCAGGAGAGGTATTGCTGGATCCTCCGGTAGTACTATGTCCAATTTTCTGAGGAACCGCCAGACTGATTTCCAGAGTGGTTGTACAAGCCTGCAATCCCACCAACAATGGAGGAGTGTTCCTCTTTCTCCACATCCTCGCCAGCATCTGCTGTCACCTGAATTTTTGATCTTAGCCATTCTCACTGGTGTGAGGTGGAATCTCAGGGTTGTTTTGATTTGCATTTCCCTGATGATTAAGGATGTTGAACATTTTTTCAGGTGCTTCTCTACCATTCGGTATTCCTCAGGTGAGAATTCTTTGTTCAGTTCTGAGCCCCATTTTTTAATGGGGTTATTTGATTTTCTGAAGTCCACCTTCTTGAGTTCTTTATATATGTTGGATATCAGTCCCCTATCTGATTTAGGATAGGTAAAGATCCTTTCCCAATCTGTTGGTGGTCTTTTTGTCTTATTGACGGTGTCTTTTGCCTTGCAGAAACTTTGGAGTTTCATTAGGTCCCATTTGTCAATTCTCGATCTTACAGCACAAGCCATTGCTGTTCTGTTCAGGAATTTTTCCCCTGTGCCCATATCTTCAAGGCTTTTCCCCACTTTCTCCTCTATAAGTTTCAGTGTCTCTGGTTTTATGTGAAGTTCCTTGATCCACTTAGATTTGACCTTAGTACAAGGAGATAAGTATGGATCGATTCGCATTCTTCTACATGATAACAACCAGTTGTGCCAGCACCAATTGTTGAAAATGCTGTCTTTCTTCCACTGGATGGTTTTGGCTCCCTTGTCGAAGATCAAGTGACCATAGGTGTGTGGGTTCATTTCTGGGTCTTCAATTCTATTCCATTGGTCCACTTGTCTGTCTCTATACCAGTACCATGCAGTTTTTATCACAATTGCTCTGTAGTAAAGCTTTAGGTCAGGCATGGTGATTCCACCAGAGGTTCTTTTATCCTTGAGAAGAGTTTTTGCTATCCTCGGTTTTTTGTTATTCCAGATGAATTTGCAAATTGCTCCTTCTAATTCGTTGAAGAATTGAGTTGGAATTTTAATGGGGATTGCATTGAATCTGTAGATTGCTTTTGGCAAGATAGCCATTTTTACAATGTTGGTCCTGCCAATCCATGAGCATGGGAAATCTTTCCATCTTCTGAGATCTTCTTTAATTTCTTTCTTCAGGGACTTGAAGTTTTTATCATACAGATCTTTCACTTCCTTCGTTAGAGTCACGCCGAGATATTTTATATTATTTGTGGCTATTGAGAAGGGTGTTGTTTCCCTAATTTTTTTCTCAGCCTGTTTATTCTGTGTGTAGAGAAAGGCCATTGACTTGTTTGAGTTAATTTTATATCCAGCTACTTCACCGAAGCTGTTTATCAGGTTTAGGAGTTCTCTGTTGGAATTTTTAGGGTCACTTATATATACTATCATATCATCTGCAAAAAGTGATATTTTGACTTCCTCTTTTCCAATTTGTATCCCCTTGATCTCCTTTTGTTGTCGAATTGCTCTGGCTAATACTTCAAGTACTATGTTGAAAAGGTAGGGAGAAAGTGGGCAGCCTTGTCTAGTCCCTGATTTTAGTGGGATTGCTTCCAGCTTCTCTCCATTTACTTTGATGTTGGCTACTGGTTTGCTGTAGATTGCTTTTATCATGTTTAGGTATTGGCCTTGAATTCCTGATCTTTCCAGAACTTTTATCATGAATGGGTGTTGGATCTTGTCAAATGCTTTTTCTGCATCTAACGAGATGATCATGTGGTTTTTGTCTTTGAGTTTGTTTATATAATGGATTACATTGATGGATTTTCGTATATTAAACCATCCCTGCATCCCTGGAATAAAACCTACTTGGTCAGGATGGATGATTGCTTTAATGTGTTCTTGGATTCGGTTAGCGAGAATTTTATTAAGAATTTTTGCATCGATGTTCATAAGAGAAATTGGTCTGAAGTTCTCTATCTTTGTTGGATCTTTCTGTGGTTTAGGTATCAGAGTAATAGTGGCTTCATAAAATGAGTTGGGTAGAATACCTTCTACTTCTATCTTGTGAAAAAGTTTGTGCAGAACTGGAGTTAGATCTTCTTTGAAGGTCTGATAGAACTCTGCACTAAACCCATCTGGTCCTGGGCTTTTTTTGGCTGGGAGACTATTAATAACTGCTTCTATTTCTTTAGGGGATATGGGACTGTTTAGAAGGTCAACTTGATCCTGATTCAACTTTGGTACCTGGTATCTGTCCAGAAATTTGTCCATTTCGTCCAGGTTTTCCAGTTTTGTTGAGTATAGCCTTTTGTAGAAGGATCTGATGGTGTTTTGGATTTCTTCAGGATCTGTTGTTATGTCTCCCTTTTCATTTCTGATTTTGTTAATTAGGATTTTGTCCCTGTGCCCTTTAGTGAGTCTAGCTAAGGGTTTATCTATCTTGTTGATTTTCTCAAAGAACCAACTCCTCGTTTGGTTAATTCTTTGAATAGTTCTTCTTGTTTCCACTTGGTTGATTTCACCCCTGAGTTTGATTATTTCCTGCCGTCTACTCCTCTTGGGTGAATTTGCTTCCTTTTTTTCTAGAGCTTTTAGATGTGTTGTCAAGCTGCTAGTATGTGCTCTCTCCCGTTTTTTCTTGAAGGCACTCATAGCTATGAGTTTCCCTCTTAGAAATGCTTTCATTGTGTCCCAAAGGTTTGGGTACGTTGTGGCTTCATTTTCATTAAACTCTAAAAAGTCTTTAATTTCTTTCTTTATTCCTTCCTTGACCAAGGTATCATTGAGAAGAGTGTTGTTCAGTTTCCATGTGAATGTTGGCTTTCTGTTATTTATTTTGTTATTGAAGATCAGCCTTAGTGCATGGTGATCTGATAGGATACATGGGACAATTTCAATATTTTTGAATCTGTTGAGGCCTGATTTGTGACCTATTATGTGGTCAATTTTGGAGAAGGTACCATGAGGTGCTGAGAAGAAGGTATATCCTTTTGTTTTAGGGTAAAATGTTCTGTAGATATCTGTCAGATCCATTTGTTTCGTCACTTCTGTTAGTTTCAGTGTGTCCCTGTTTAGTTTCTGTTTCCATGATCTGTCCATTGGTGAAAGTGGTGTGTTGAAGTCTCCCACTATTATTGTGTGAGGCGCAATGTGTGCTTTGAGCTTTACTAAAGTTTCTTTAGTGAATGTGGCTGCTCTTGTATTTGGAGCATAGATATTCAGAACTGAGAGTTCCTCTTGGAGGATTTTACCTTTGATGAGAATGAAGTGTCCCTCCTTGTCTTTTTTGATGACTTTGGGTTGGAAGTCAATCTTATCAGATATTAGGATGGCTACTCCTGCTTGTTTCTTCAGTCCATTTGCTTGGAAAATTGTTTTCCAGCCTTTCATTCTGAGGTAGTGTCTATCTTTTTCTCTGAGATGAGTTTCCTGTAAGCAGCAAAATGTTGGGTCTTGTTTGTGTAGCCAGTTTGTTAGTCTATGTCTTTTTATTGGCGAGTTGAGACCATTGATGTTAAGAGATATTAAGGAAAAGTAATTGTTGCTTCCTGTTATTTTAGTTGTTAAAGGTGGCATTCTGTTCTTGTGGCTGTCTTCTTTTAGGTTTGTTGAGGGATTACCTTCTTGTTTTTTCTAGGGCGTTGTTCCCGTTCTTGTATTGGTTTTTTTCTGTTATTATCCTTTGAAGGGCTGGATTCGTGGAGAGATAATGCGTGAATTTGGTTTTGTCGTGGAATACTTTGGTTTCTCCCTCTATGATAATTGAGAGTTTGGCTGGGTATAGTAGCCTGGGCTGCAGTTTGTGTTCTCTTAGTGTCTGTATAACATCTGTCCAGGCTCTTCTGGCTTTCATAGTCTCTGGTGAAAAATCTGGTGTAATTCTGATAGGCTTGCCTTTATATGTTACTTGACCTTTTTCCCTTACTGCTTTTAGTATTCTATCTTTATTTAGTGCATTTGATGTTCTGATTATTATGTGTCGGGAGGAATTTCTTTTCTGGTCCAGTCTATTTGGAGTTCTGTAGGCTTCTTGTATGTTCATATGCATCTCATTCTTTAGATTTGGGAAGTTTTCTTCAATAATTTTGTTGAAGATGTTTGCTGGACCTTTGAGTTGAAAATCTTCATTCTCATCCACTCCTATTATCCGTACGTTTGGTCTTCTTATTGTGTCCTGGGTTTCCTGGATATTTTGAGTTAGGATCTTTTTGCATTTTCCATTTTCTTTGATTGTTGTGCCGATGTTCTCTATGGAATCTTCTGCACCTGAGATTCTCTCTTCCATCTCTTGTATTCTGTTGCTGATGCTCAAATCTATGGTTCCAGATTTCTTTCCTAGGGTTTCTATCTCTAGTGTTGCCTCGCTTTGAGTTTTCTTTATTGTGTCTACTTCCCTTTTTAGGTCTAGTATGGTTTTGTTCATTTCCATCACCTGTTTGTATGTTTTTTCCTCTTTTTCTGTAAGGACTTCTACCTGTTTGATTGTGTTTTCCTGTTTTTCTTTAAGGACTTGTAACTCTTTAGCAGTGTTCTCCTGTATTTCTTTAAGTGATTTATTAAAGTCCTTCTTGATGTCCTCTACCATCATCATGAGATATGCTTTTAAATCTAGGTCTAGGTTCTCAGGTGTGTTGGGGTTCCCTGGACTCGGCGAAGTGGGTGTGCTGGGTTCTGGTGATGGTGAGTGGTCTTGGTTCCTGTTAGTAAGATTCCTCCGTTTACCTTTCGCCATCTGGTAATCTCTGGAGTTAGTAGTTATAGTTGACTCTGTTTAGAGATTGTTCTTCTGGTGATTCTGTTACCGTCTATCAGCAGACCTGGGAGACAGATTCTCTCCTCTGAGTTTCAGTGCTCAGAGCACTCTCTGCTGGCAAGCTCTCTTACAGGGAAGGTGCGCAGATATCTTGTATTTGGACCTCCTCCTGGCCGAAGAAGAAGGCCCAAAACAGGACCTTTCTCAGACACTGTGTTGCTTTGGCAGTTCCCAGGTGGTACAGACTCTCACCTAAGCAGACTAAATTCCTAAGTTCCTTGGAGTCCCGGGACCAAGATGGCGACCGCTGCTGCTGTGGCTTAGGCCGCCTCCCCTGCCGGGTGGGCACCTGTCCTCCGGTCAGGAAGGTGGCCGGCTGTCCCCGGCCCACACAGGGTGCTGCCTCAGCGCCTCTGTGCTTCTGCCTGTTCCAGAAGCTGTCAGGTTCTCTGGCGCACCCTCTCACCTGTTCAGACTAATTTCCTAAGTTCGGCGGGTCTCGGACCAAGATGGCGACCGCTGCTGCTGTGGCTTAGGCCGCCTCCCCAGCCGGACGGGCACCTGTCCTCCGGTCCGGACGGTGGCTGGCTGTCCCCGGCCCACAAAGGGTGCTGCCTCAGCGCCTCTGTACTTCTGCCTGTTCCAGAAGCTGTCAGGTTCTCTGGCGCACCCTCTCACCTGTTCAGACTAATTCCCTAAGTTCGGCGGGTCCCGGACCAAGATGGCGACCGCTGCTGCTGTGGCTTAGGCCGCCTCCCCAGCCGGGCGGGCACCTGTCCTCTGGTCCGGAAGGTGGCCGGCTGTCCCCGGCCCACACAGGGTGCTGCCTCAGCGCCTCTGTGCTTCTGCCTGTTCCAGAAGCTGTCAGGTTCTCTGGCGCACCCTCTCACCTGTTCAGACTAATTTCCTAAGTTCGGCGGGTCCCGGACCAAGATGGCGACCGCTGCTGCTGTGGCTTAGGCCGCCTCCCCAGCCGGGCGGGCACCTGTCCTCCGGTCCAGATGGTGGCTGGCTGTCCCCGGCCCACAAAGGGTGCTGCCTCAGTGCCTCTGTGCTTCCGCCTGTTCCAGAAGCTGTCAGGTTCTCTGGCGCACCCTCTCACCTGTTCAGACTAATTTCCTAAGTTCGGCGGGTCTCGGACCAAGATGGCGACCGCTGCTGCTGTCAATTAAAAACATCTTTGTGGGCACTACAAACACATGGTGCACATGTGCAGTCAAAGTAGCCATACCCATAAAATTAAATAAATAATAAAACCTTAACATTTGGCTAAATCAGTGTTTCTCAAATAAATATTAAATAATAATTATATGATTTTTTATTAAATAAGACTAGCATTCTATTCTGTTGTAATAATGAAATGTTTCTGTTTGTCAAAACTAAGTTTTGGTTTTATAGAAATGAAAACAATTTTCCTCTTCATGTGCAAAGGAGAAAAAAGTCAAACTCAGTATGTCCAAACCTTCTCCCCTAAACTGGCCTGCTGTTTGTCTTTTGTAACTAAACAGACTGCTCTCCTTATGACCAGCTACAAATCTGAAAAGACTTTGGTTACAGTTGATAATTGTACTATTATATTATTTTGCATTCATTATTTATACCTTCAACATGAAAATGAGATGTTAGTATTCCCATTGTGCTGATAAATATTCTGAAACAGTGAAGACAGCTTTGGTTTGGCTATTGAGGATGAGATTATAAACTTTGTTGTAAATCACAACACGTTTTAATTTTTATTGAATTATTCTTAAAACCCACATTGCTGCCCAATTCTGTGCCCTGTGTGTCTATTGACAGATGAATTATTAGATGTAAAGGGATAAGGCTTTGTGTGAAGAGGAATAGCAAGGCAATTATAGCCCCAGGAAAGAAGTGTTGATGCACAGGCTTATTCTTATAGATACGCGTTCCATTTTCAAACAAATAAAAGGCTTAGCTTCATGCAAAGAAATATTTAACAAAAATGTTTTGTATTATCCTCTTCTGGTTTAAGTTTCCTGAACTGTAGGAGATAGCCAAGGTTCACCCATTTAATCTAGTTACAGTGTGTACTGCACATTAACTAGGATATATTGATTTTTTTTGAAGTTGGAGAATACAGTGGCTCAGAATCTTTAGCCTCTGATTTAATCAACCTCAAATAAATACCAAACTAAAATGATTTCTCAGTTTATCAAATAATATCGCTTAAGTGCAGACTATCCTTCATCCCGGAGCCAAATCCAGGCCTCTAAATGAGGGAAAGTCCAAATTATTTAGTGAAAGTTTTGGGTGCAAATGTATAAAAACACCATTTTGACATTCAAGCAAACACCCAGTATTAGTACTAACTGGTAATAAAAAGAAGAAATGGTTAAGCAGGACCTTTCTTGGAAATTATATTATGAATTACGTTTATGGTTGTTGCCAGTTAAAGTATTAAGTGGCAATTACTATTAAAATTAAATAGTAAGATATTTATCAGGATCATTTTTAAATGTATAATGTTTTAAAACAAAATTTCCGCAGCAATAAAATCTAGAGAAAATGTCAAAATCTTCACCAAAAAATACTCATTTTGCAGTTAGTCTTCTCATTTGAGCACCCATCACCATTTACCTCAAGGTCTCAATGTTCAAGACAATGAGATTATTAGTGTCTAGTTTTCCTCACAGAACAGCTAGCTACTGAGTGTACAAGCTACTTTAGGGATGAGACCATTGTAATGCAGAAAGTATAAGAAATGTTATAAGGTGCACTTATGAAGCCTCTTAATCAATCCCTCTTGCTATAACTGGGAATGCTGAATGTTTTGCCTGTTTGTGGTGCACTCCTTTAATCACAAGAGTTGTGATCTCAACCATTATATCTGAGGTGGTTTAAGCATGTTTGCAATCATTCTTGGTCTTGAATTATCAAGACCCGTTTTCTTCATTTGGACTTTGTGTAAATTGATCTTGACGCTAAGAAAGGATAATTCACATTAAATGTAGTGTTTACTTCATATAGAGTGGTTTTCTGGAAACACAGTTATACTATTCCATAAATGTTACTTCCAATTATATAAATAATTTTGTGGAGATTGATTAAAAATATTTTAATTAAGTTATTTCAACCTGCAGAACTGTCTCTAGGAATGGTAATACAATTAAATCATTTCTGCCACAAGCTGTTTTGTATTATGTAACATTGATAAATATATTATATTGACTCTCTTTTTTATTTTGTTTTTTTATTAGGTATTTATTTCATTTACATTTCCAAAAAGTCCCCCACGCGCTCCCACACCTGCTCACCCACCCACCCACTCCCACTTCTTGGCCCTGGTGTTCCCCTGTACTGGGGCATATAAAGTTTGCAAGTCCAATGGGCCTCTCTTTCCAGTGATGGCCGACTAGGCCATCTTTGGATACATAGGCAGCTAGAGACAAGAGCTCTGGGGTACTGGTTAGTTCATATTGTTGTTCCACCTATAGGGTTGCAGATTCCTTTAGGTCCTTGGTTACTTTCTCTAGCTCCTCCATTGGGGGCCCTGTGATCCATCCAATAGCTGACTGTGAGCATCCACTTCTGTGTTTGCTAGGCCCCGGAATACTCTCACAAGAGACAGCTATATCTGGGTCCTTTCAGCAAAATCTTACTAGTGTATGCAATGATATCAGCGTTTGGAGGCTGATTATGGGATGGATCCCCGGATATGGCAGTCTCTAGATGGTCCATCCTTTCGTCTCAGCTCCAAACTGTGTCTCTGTAACTCCTTCCATGGGTGTTTTGTTCCCAATTCTAAGAAGGGGCAAAGTGCCCACACTTTGGTCTTCGTTCTTCTTGAGTTTCATGTGTTTAGCAAATTGTATCTTATATCTTGGGTATTCTAAGTTTCTGGGCTAATATCCACTTATCAGTGAGTACATATTGTGTGAGTTCTTTTGTGATTGGGTTACCTCACTCAGGATGATGCCCTCCAAGTCTATCCATTTGCCTAGGAATTTCATAAATTCATTCTTTTTAATAGCTGAGCAGTACTCCATTGTGTAAATGTACCACATTATCTGTATCCATTCCACTGTTGAGGGGCATCTGGGTTCTTTCCAGCTTCTGGCTATTATAAATAAGGCTGCTATGAACATAGTGGAGCATGTGTCCTTACCGGTTGGAATATCTTCTGGATATATGCCCAGGAGAGGTATTGTGGGATCCTCTGGTAGTACTACGTCCAATTTTCTGAGGAACCACCAGACTGATTTCCAGAGTGGTTGTACAAGCTTGAAATCCCAGCAACAATGGAGGAGTGACTCTCGAGAATATCACTGTTATTAAGGAGCTCGTTCATTTATAAATGTATAGTGTATATCTGAATGTGGGCAGGGATATTTTTCTCACTTTGCTATACTTCATTGCTCTTTCTGAAAGCTTTTACTACTCTATATTAATTAATCAATTTAGAGGAGATGATAATTATTTCTATGAAAGCACAAATTGATGCAAAAATAAAAACTTAGAAAACTTTTTGTACCTGAATACTTAGTATTGTACATGTATCCTAAATCAAAATTATATAACCCTTTGTTAATACACTTTAAATGACAAGGCCATTTGTTGATGATTTGGCATGTCTATTACTACCACATGGCAAGATTTCCTAATATTCACAGAAACACATTTTCATTCTTAGCATCACAGGTACTTTCCTTACCTGCTTTTCCTATTATTATTTTTTTAACGATAAAAAAGACTGTGTCTAATCCTGACAACTAATGTGTGAAATTTGCTGGCACTATCTTCCTGGCAAATAGAGGATATATTCTCAGCGTTGCCAACTGTGGTAGGTTTTACCATTTCCAATGTTTACACTAGTGTTTGCCTTGAATTTCCCTAATTCCAGAGTGATTAAGAACTAAAAATTTCCCAAGGCCACTGAAAAGTTCTTTTTAGATGATTAGGATTAAGGAAATTGAATTTGTGACGATATAACATATTCTACAATTTTTAGCTGGAATTTGTACCAGTAGATATTAGTGAGGAAACAAGACTTAGGGAAGTGGAGCATTTTATTCCTTTGCTTTATTTTTGCCTAAACTTCTATGCAGCATTTTAACTGAAGCCCACCGGTGAAGGCCTGGATGTGTCAAATATATAGCAATAAAATGTTTCAACTATTTTGATTCTGAGACTCTGAGTGGAAAACTTAGCTGTCAATGTGGGGACAGGTTGAAAGCAAGTTTGTGATCATGATAAGGTTCAAGAAATTCAGAGGTGCCCTGATCTTGTTGAGCTTTAGATGAAGAATCGAGTAACCCCAGATAACTCAGGAGAAGAGAGAGTGATTTTGAAGACAGGGAAAATTGAGCACTTTAATATGTACAATCCCAGGACTTTTCTCTTTGCCCCTGATACTAACTACTTAGAACTTTAAAACTTTTCTAAATTCAGACGTTTTGATTAGACAGATACTTATGAAGTATTTTGTTCACTAGAAAAGACAGGCGTTATAGTAATTATAATCGAAAGTGATAGACATAGATTCTGTTTGCATTGATTTGCTTTGTTCTCTCTCTCTCTCTCTCTCTCTCTCTCTCTCTCTCTCTGTGTGTGTGTGTGTGTGTGTGTGTGTGTGTATGAATGATGATGCATGCTTGTTTATGCACAGGTGCGCACATGTATGGTTGTCTTTCTCCAATCACTCTTCACCCTGGTTTTTAAGCTAAGGTCTCTTGAAGAACCTGGAAGTTGTTCACTTTTCTGAACTGGCTGGCCAGCAACCCACCTCTCTACCCTAGCTTCCCGAATATTGAAACAGTTCAGGTTTCTGTCGGTGCTCTTGGTTATGAATAGATAAAAGGTTCTATAGGAACTGAGGCAAGATGCACTATACAACTAAAGCCTATGCTTGCTCATTAAACAACCATTTGTTGTATACATCCTATTTCTCTGGCATTGAGTATAGATGGTACACAATGAACAAGTAACTCGGGCTTTCTGAAAATTTATAGTCTGAAGGATGAAGGGAATAAAGTGTGCATGTATATAGTTGTGTGTATGCATTTGTGAATATAGGGCAGGTATTACAAACTACTACAAAAAAAGCACAAATCAAAGTGAAATCTCATTGTGCAAAGTGACAGCTGAGTGTACAGGACAGATTCTGTAATCTTCTTCTATGCCTTCCATTGTGGTAAGTACCCTTGTCCTACAATGCATTGTTATATGTCATTTTAAGGGTTATATTTTATCTCCATAAAAATGTTTCTATGACCCTTAAGATATTAAACTTCTTTGTTACCTTACCACCTATCATAATGTCCATTCAATATAATTTTCTACGTTTAAAAATTATTAAATAATGGAGCACATTCAAAGTGAGCTGAATCATAGATTTTCCAAAATGTGTCCTATTCATTTTTTAAAATACCTAAAGTGGCATAATGTTAAAAGGGAAAGAGGTTTATTTACCTCACAGGTCTAGAGCTTGAAGGTCATGTTTCCAAGATCAGGTTAGCTCTTCTCAGGACTTCATTGGAATTGTATCCCAGTGGCAAGAGGTCTTGAAAAATGGAGAGATCACAGCAGCACGGGTGAGCGTGGATGAGGTGCTTTTGTGTCCTCCCTCTGAACCCTGACTCTTAATGGGACAGTAGTAGTACATTTCAATACAAAACAAACAAACAAACAAACAAACAAACAAAAACACCCTGGAGAATACTCTCAAGATATGCTCTTTGATTGTCATGCTGAAAATATTCCAAAGCACAGAAAGGGAGAAGAAACTCAATAGCATGCACCCTTAGCTACCTCATTGCTCAGATGAGAAAACTGACAAAACAGTTTTGAGCACTAACATCTGTCTCGAAGAATTTCATCTGATTTAGTGAGACACCAAGGAGCACTGTCATATGCAAAGGACATTGCTACATTCAAAGAGATGACAGGCAACTATGGTGTGTATTGATTTCTAAGGTACAATTGGGGGACATTTTCCTTAATTCACTTTTTCTGCTAATTCGCTGGCTCCCTAGAACCTCTCACCTCATCAGCTTATCTATAAAATGATCCCTTCAAATAAATAGCATAATTTAAAAAGTGAACACAGACAGAAATACATAAAACTCAAAGTAAAATTACACATTCACTAATGGGATGTCTGTAGCCAGACCCTTACTATACAGGATAAGTCCTTGACAGGCTTATTATTAGCACGGTTGCCTTTAGAATTTAATCAAGACACTAATTTCAAACTGAAACAAGTAGGGGGAAAAAGAGCACATAAACTACAGTAAATTGAATTCTAGAAGACTAAGCCTCTGGAGGCCTCAAAAGTGGGAAACAGGAAGCTCAGCCTCATGCAGTCAGCTGCTCACAGTATATTTGGTAAATGTCGTATTCCAAAAGATAGCTTGCAAGAGTCTGGGCTCACGGGCCAGGGATAAAGCATTTGGTTGCAACAAGTCTAACATATGCGTGATCATTTTTCATTTTAAGTGAAAAACCAGACTGGCACAGAGCTTCGAATTTTCAAAACAATTTAGCACTCTGCACAGGGGGGAAAAAAAGAGTAAAATAACTAGTTTGCTGTTAAAAGGAGCATCTACTGTGCATGCCAGAATCTGGCTCATATTACATGAATATGTCATCTCTCATACTTGTAATGCACCCGTTTTGGAAATATGATGCTTTTAAAGGAATTCTGGAAAGATAAATCTTATCAAGCAACCTACCCTTTCTTCATTTACTACTTTTTCCTGTTGATGTCAATGAAAAGATGTTTCCAGTGTTCTCAGTGGTGAGCTGCAGGCGAACTTTTACGTTTCAACAATTTTCCTTGCTTGACGTCAAGATCGTATTTTCAATTATTAAATCCATAATCTTGAAGACAAGCCTAATTTTTGTAGCTTATGTGTGAATTTGCAATTTCAGTGACTTAGTTTATGCGGCGCATGAGTAATAAACCATCACATATTAAATTTGGAAAGTACCAAAAGTGAGGAATAAGATTTACAATGTGCTGCAAAAATGATATTCATTATTATCTTGAATTTTACAAATTCGTGGTAAAATAGTGCAAACCGCTGTTTAATTTTAATTAATAAAATCAGGGAATTTTGGGGGGATGTATTTTATGTAAGAAATAAGTCTCTACTAGCTAGTAAGTGCCTACTTTGTAGAAAGAACTCTCAGCATTTCCTGACTTGAACTAGCAAACCTGTTCATCCGTTTGAAAGACAATAAGGCATTGCTAAAAGCTTATCTACACACTGCTGATGGCCCTTTTCTGTTCTTGCCCATGTGCCCTGTATTTAAAGCAAGTTCAGGGGGAGGGCCTTTAACCCAAGGGAGAGAGCACTTGAAGTATCCATGTTCCTTTCCTTTTCTTTTCTTAAATTGCCTGTGTAGAGCAAGACATTTATTAGTGAGCCTTGACAGATCCTTGAGACTTACAAAATCACCCGTGGAGGGATAATAGGCTAACTTTGGATCATGTTTGAACTTCTCAGCTGGTAGTCATGCAGCAATACCCGCCCCTGGAATCTGGACCCACCAGCCTGTCTACACTCCCGTCGACCTTCTCTATTTTATTAACAACTGTTTCTGGTTGATGCTTAGTTTAACAACTGGGGTGTAGGAGGGCTATTGTTACATTCAAATTAGTGTATTTTTTTTAAGTTGACTCTATCCTTCATAGTAAGTGTTTGACTTTAATTTGTTCTTTGAGCTCACTTCTCCCCTCTTGTTATTCACATTGATCTCTACACATATGAATAGCCATAGTATTTAACACTTATTTGTACTCGAATATCTCATATGCACGAGTATTATTCTCTAATTGTCTTACATAAAACATGTAATTTAAAATTTGTAGCCTTTTGGCTTTTGTATAAGCATTTACATTGGAACATAAATATACTGTTATAAACATATACTGGAAGCCAAGTTAATAGAAATTAGATATCTTCTTACAGCCAGGCTATTATTAAACTGAATGATCTTGACATTACTTTAGAACTTGTTGCATGGTAGGAGGTGCTTTCAAAAGAAACTTTCCATCTCAGTTCTTCATATCACATTATGCTTTTAATCTCAAATGACATATTTCAGCATGAGTACTAACTAACTCCAGTTGACCAACTCAACTGAAGCTTTGTGTTTGCCATTACAAAATTTAAATTCAGCCTAGAGGAAACATTTCCTACAGTTGAATAGGATAAAGATGTGTTTCTCTTTTAAAAAAGCAATTACTTAAGGGTTTTTGAAATATCTTCATCAGTGTAATAAATTTGTGGTTGTCTATGGGGGCTACTTTAAAAGGTATTTCTGAGTATGCAGATGCATGTGTCTCTGTATGTGTTTCTGGGCCTTTTCTTTGGTTCTTTGTTGGGGGCATGTTGGCTCTTTTGGCTTATTCAGGTTTGTTTGTTCATTTTAGATGCCTGTTTGGTTTCTGGAGAGAGAGAGAGAGAGAGAGAGAGAGAGAGAGAGAGAGAGAGAGAGAGAGAGAGAGAGAGAGGACAAATGCAGATTTGGATGGTCAGAAGATGGGGAGAATCTGCTGTTTCACTTAATTGAACCCATTATTATTATAGTAACAGGATGAATATGCTGAGCTGAATGTGCAAGTCTTACTGTTTCAACCAGAATGTAAACTCGTGCTTCAGTAAAGCATCTATGCACAATACATAAATTACCTTTCAATGCTTTCTTTATGCTTCACTTTTCTCATAAATCAAATGATTATAATCTATCTCAAGGATGCTATGCAAACTAATATATATATATATATATATATATATACACAGTAGCTAGTTTACTTATGGCTTTTTCATATATGCTTAGCTTTCGTTGATATGCACCCTGCATGATTGTTCTTACTGCTTTCTATAGTTCCTTGGTGATATCTTTTTTCAACTCTTATGCTGAATCTCTTGTTTTAGATCCCAGCCTTATAATTGAGTGACTACAGATACATTTTTGCTAAATCAACTTTATCCATTTCTAAGTATAATTCTTATTTTATAATTTAATTTTATTTTTTATTGAAAAGTTTTTTCATGCGATGTATTCTGCTCATAGTGCTCATAGTTTTTTTTTAATCTCACAACTCCTCCCAGATTCTCCCAATCTCCTGACCATCCAAATCCTCTCTCTCTCTCTCTCTCTCTCTCTCTCACTCTCTCTCTCTCTCATCAGAAAACAAACAGGCATCTAAAATGAACAAACAAACCTGAATAAGCCAAAACAAAGAACAACACACCAAAAAAGGAGAACCAAATAAAAGGCAGAAGAAACACATACAGACAGAGACACATACAACTGCATACTCAGAAATTACCCTAAGAAACACAAAATCGAAAATAATAACATATAAGCATAAGACCTGAAAGGTAAAAAAATAAAATCCAGACAAACCATCACTGAATTCATTTTGCTCTGGCCATCTACCACTAGTCATAGGGCCTGCACTTAAGAGTGATTTCAATATCCAATGAGACTCCATTGGAGAAAACTAATTTTTTCCATCCAAGAAGATTTTCATGGGATATAGCTTCTGAGTTAGGAATGGGGTATTAAGAGATCCACTTCTCCTCTCAATGCTGAGTCTCCATTTGGCTTAGACCAGTGTAGATCTTGTGCATGCTGCCACAGTCTCTGAGTGCATTAAAACATCAGTCATGCTATATTTAGAAGGCCCTGTTTCCATTGTGTTCCCCATACTCTGGCTCTTTCTGACTCTTTCAGTCTCCTTTTGTTCAGGGTTCCTGAGCCCTTGGGGAGGGGGGGTTGACATAAACATCCCATTTAGAACTGTATATTTGAAGGATTCACTCTCTCTGTGCATATTGTCTGACTTTGGGTCTCTGTATCTGTCCTATCTGCTTCAGTAGGAAGAATCTCTGATGATGGCCAAGCAAGGTACTGATATATGAGTATAGCACAATTATATTAGGAATCATTTGATTGCTACTTTAAAAAAAATTAGATCAGTTTGGTTTTACCAAACTCTGAGCTATCTAGTCTGTATTCCTGTTTACCTGGTGTTGGGTATCTGTGTTGAAAACGGGACAAGGCAGCAATCAGATGTAAAGTAGAAAATTACAGCCCCATATGTTTTCTCCTGAGTCTTCCTTTGGTGGCCAGAGCCATTGCTTCACAGAAGCACAGAATATATCCAGGAATGAGAATCCTTGGCACTTGAGATAGACAGAATACTAAACGTGTTCTTATCATTTGCTTGACCTAAATTAATGGCAACATTGATGAAGAACAATCCAGTAGGACTAAAGCACATTAAAATTAGAGTTTTGTTTCTCCAAAATAATGTTCTGCTTTGAGATTTTTTTCGTTACACAAAAGTAATGAAACAAACAAAAAGTGAAGTACATCCATATTTGTTGATACCTGACATTTTATTATAACATAAGATTTAGGCAAAATCTTATTTAACCTGGGTTTCAGTGTTCTGTGGTTTATCTTGTCACCATTGGGTTTCATTTCTGTAATTGAACATCGAATTGTCACAGCCTAAAATTAAAAGGCCATCTTCCTTTAATTAAGTATGCTTACCGGTTTTGATCCTTTATTCAGCTCCTTCATTTTGTAGGGTTGAAATTAGAGGTTCCTGTGGGAGATCATAGACAAATGGCAGTCTCAATTGAAGTTGTATTTTTGATGAGTTCCAGAACAGTTTCAATCATCAGTGGCTTAAATTCCATCAGTTTTCTACCATTAATGCCTTTTATAAACTATCCCAAATTTGCCTTATCATTTCATAAAATCCAGAGCAGATTTTCTATATATGACACTGGCTTCATAAATCAAATTTATTCTTCTTTCTCATCAACCTTATTTCTTGTACTTTAGTAAAGCTCAACTCTACCTATTTTTTAAAACCTTCCTTAATTCTGGTGCAAGTTTGCCAATACTTACCTTGGCTAGATCATTTCAACAAGATTTTCATGATTAAAATGGACAAAAACTACATCTTATTATATATAGAAATACATCCTGTGTGGTGCTCAGCATAGTGCTTTAAGCTTATAAAAAGAAGTTATTGATCTTTAATGAAAGGATCGTTTAGCCTGCTGTAACTTTGATATTGTTTCCTCAGTGATAACTTATTGCCTATCTTAGTTAATATAGATGACATATTAATTTGAATTTCTGTTAAAACTAGAATTATATTATTCTGAGAGGGAAAAAAAGTATGTGTTGACTTATTTGCCTTTTGGCTGTACTAAAATCAGTAAATCCCTTTGTGATTTGATATAAAATCAGTTTGTAAATGGTTGTTGGATTTCTAATCCTGAAATTCAGGAAATAAAATTGGACTTTCAACTCTAGTATCTATTTTGGGAGTGTTGTATTAGACACATGCTTTCCGGTGATTTACTTGGAACTCAACAATGTCTGTGTGGTCGTTTCTAGCACACAACAACTTCAAGAAATAGTAGTTTTATGCCATGAGAATATGTTTAGGGACTTAAGATTATTTTGACAAAAGCTAGGTCAGAAAGTTAATATGAAGAAGGATTAAAGACTTTGAAAGATGCCAGCAACTATTTGATGATTATAGCACTTCAGGATTATAACTTGCATTTTCTAAATACTATGCACAATTCTCAGATTTCACCATTAAAATTCCACTTACTAGTTTAAAAGAAAAACCTCTAGAAGTAGCTCTTCCAGAAAAAGCATTCCATATTTCTTAGTATTACACTTAGCTTCTAAAGTATAAAAATGAACACATCTAATCTTAAGTTTATTCAAGGAAGGAAAAGGCCCTTTATGGTTATTTCATTCATCAAAAATAAGTAACAATTTTGTCTGTAGATAAATATTTCTGATAGGTCTCTAGAAACATTAAGTATTTTTTAAATGAAATCCTGAAATTCAACTCAGCAAACTAAAACGTTTTTTTTTTTCCTAAAGGACTTTAAAAATGCCTGCAACAATATGATTTATTTTCTCTTTCATATTAATGTTCCAATATACTTCTTGAAATTGACATGCATACTACTGCGATGATGCCAACCCTTTATGTGTGGCTTCTTTAACGCATGTATTTATTGTCCTAATAGTGTAACTGGGGTACTGATGCATTCATACATTTTCTTTGATGAAAATGTCTTGTGCATATATAGCAACTGGCAGACGGTAGAAGGTTCATTTGTAAGTCCCAAACTGCTCCGAAACTGCTAAATGATCCAATCTTGTGCTGTTTGCCTAAATAGAAGCAGCATTGTGCCATGAAGAGTTCTGTACTAGGCTCAGGAAACATGAATGCTGGCTATGTGAGCCTCTGAAAATCCATCTATTCATTTATTAAATCATTATATTATGGCATATAGGTAAGGCATAAGACTGAGAATAGGAAGCAGTATAAAATCAAATGTATGGGTACCTGACCTAATGGAATGTACAGTCTTGTGACAAAGAGGGATGGATACATAATGACAGTATTGCACTGTGATGAGTATGAACAGGGAGAGACATGGTGTTATATGTAAATATGTCATAGCAGAATTTGTTCAATACTGAGAAGTCAGAATACATTTCTCCGAGAAGATAGAATTTACTAGCTCTGTAGCCACAACTAAGAAAAGAGGGATCACAACATTCCAGAGATAGGAAAAGCATACAGAATGCCTATGGTATTAAAACAAGCAAACAAAAAACAAACAAACAAAAAACATGCTAAACTTCTTAAAGACAAAACGCAGGTCAAAGTGGTAAAAAAAAAAAAAAAAGTGATGGATCAGATAGCACCACTCTGTTTCCTGAGTGCTGCTGTGATATGAACATGTGTCTAAAGTATCTACCTCAGTA
The DNA here is from genome assembly GCF_000001635.26 of Mus musculus. Classification (NCBI taxonomy): domain Eukaryota; kingdom Metazoa; phylum Chordata; class Mammalia; order Rodentia; family Muridae; genus Mus; species Mus musculus. The sequence goes on along the minus strand of NT_039739.2, from coordinate 312,082 downwards.
ACTTCCCACTTTCAAACTATGACCCAAAATATACTGTGTTGTCCTTCATTTGTTTTGTTAGGTGTTTTTCACACCAAAAAAAAAAAGTGACTTACGCAGTAGTATATGATTTTAGGTCATATTAGAGATTTTTTTATGGTGACCTAAAAATCTAATAGGATGCCTTTGAAAAGATTTGGTCAGGGAGATAAAATTGTGAAAATTTGCATCCAGGAAAGATCCCTCTAACAACATTGTAAAGAGTCAATCAGAAAGTGCCTGGAGAAAAAAAGGTAGGAATCAGATAGAAGAAAAAGAAGTGGGCCAGGAGGATGACAGTGTCAGAGAGGTATAAGTAGGTGGCAATGAAGAAATGGAAGATTCAAGAGGAAAGATGTAAATTGGAAGAGCTTAGATTAGATCTAGGCACGGTAATGAAGGCTGGAACTATCAGTACTAACTCATATATTTAAGGCTTAAATAGGTGGATAATATGTCATAACTTGAAATATAGAAGACCAGAGGAAAACGATGATTTGTTTTGGTGGGTTCAGGAGGCAAGAGGATAATTTAGATGTGATCATTTTGTTGTATTTGTTTGGTTGCTACTGTTATGAAATTTTTGACTCATTATTTTCTAAAACTTTCAAATAAGGGTGAATCATAAAAGTATCTTCTATTGAGAAATTGAGAACTTTATGTGTGAAAAAAAAAAAGCCATAGCGAATATTTCCTTTGGGGCATGTGGAATCTCAGCTGTAAATACTACCTTCAGATATTATAGCTGTATTAAACCATTGAACCTCAGTTATCAAGTATGACAATCTTTAAACCATATCAATACAAACCTGCCAAATAATTTGGTCAATAACATGAAACGATCAGTTACATAAATAATTGAGTATATTATGAGTTATTAAATTAAACCACTAAGATTAACTGGCACAGTAGTCTAAAAATCTGTATGTGTATATATAGATATAGATATAATTATATATAACTCTCCATATATCAATGCTGAACGGCTGCAGAAGGCACTTGCTCTCTGCATAGAAGTTCCTTTAGGGGAATTTTCTCTCCTGTTTCCACCATGGTTATTGCCACTCATGTTGTCTTGAGGTATCAACCATGAGTAGTGAACATACAGAAACAAAACTATATAATAAAATATTATAATACAGTCTACTCTGTTTACTCTAAGTTTTTAATTTTTGACCATATTTAGTCCCAACTTTGTAGGCTCACTATACTTCATTTGTATTTGTCTCTGGCCTCGCTAGCCAGTATTTTTCAAAAGGAGCTTTCTCTTGTCTTTAATTAGCACATGTTTTGTCTACGTTCCCTTCTTAAATAAATGCATATGTGTAAGTAAGGTTTCAATCATTCCATAGTATACTCTCATAGCTAACCTTTTTAGGTTTTAAATAGCATGTTTTGAATAAAATGATTTTCAGGATTTCAATATTAAGAAGGATGATAAAGGGTTAGTAGAATCTGAATATTACTTATGTAAGAAGCATGAAAAATGAGCCTTCTCAGTACATGGACTATGGCAACTGAGTGAATTATTGACAACCTTAAGAAAAAAAGGTAAAAATTTCAACCAAATCATACCCATAATTAATCTTAATGAAATACTAGTTCATTCTTTTTCTTTACAGCTTGTTATGCATGAATATATAAAAGCAAGGCCTAAAGCCAAATATATTTTTCATGAAATTCTTTCAAATTGAGGTAGATGAATTGGCATTTCCATGATTTATGTAATAAGAGATTCTTTCCTATGCAATATGATTATTATTGGGTATTAAACATTACAGCATATGTGGGCATAAACCTAAGATTAGTCAAATATTGTTTGTTCTATTAACGAGAAAAACTTCTATTTGTATCACTGGCGAAACTTCCTAGCCCTACACAATAGGACTAGAACATAGCTAGAAGAAAAGGCTATGTTAGTCACCTTCCCATTACTTTGACAAAATCTCCAAGAAAGTCATTTGGAAAAGAGGGAAGATTTAATTTGATTCATACTTTCAGTATTACTCTGTCTCCATTGCTTGCTGACAAGGCAGAAAGAAACAGAATGTAAAAGCCACGTGATAGGAAACAAAACAGAACAAAACAAAATAAAACAAAACAAAACAAAAGTCAACCTAGCCAGAAACCATAGAGACTGGGTACAAAATAAACTTTTCAAAATTATTCTTCCTTGGTGGTGACCTTCCATTAATTAAGCGATAAACCTTTTGGCTATTAATTATTTAGTAAATGAGGTTAACCTCTCAATAGATCTACTAGCTGGGGCTAACGTTTTGATATGGTATGAGAAACATTTTATATCCAAACCATGACTAAGCTCACAGGAGAAGTGGCCAAAATTTAGAAGCCATGAAAATGAAAGGTCTTGGCAGAACAAAATAAAGGATAAAATTCTTCTTAGGAAAGTAAACAGTAAGCTAAAAACCTGATATCCAGGTTAAACATGAATAAAACCAAGTCAAAAGCAGTATTTATTCTGGGATTCAATATCAAACCTAGCTCTATAATAAATTTTGTTATAAAGCAATGTAGGACTCGTTACATGCATGTTTATGTTTAATGTTTATGAATTCCATGAAGAAGGTATACTCATATTTTTTTTCAATTTTATAGCTAGGAAATATGAGTTATGTGATTCTGAGCTCTCTCTGTCTCTCTCTCTGTCTCTCTCTCTGTCTCTCTGTCTATCTGTCTCTCTCTCTCTGTGTGTGTGTGTGTGTGTGTGTGTGCATTATCTATATTTCTCTATGTCTATAACAAAAGTTAAAACTTCATTTGTTTCCCTTAATTCTTCATGACTAACATAGTGCCTGCCCTATAAAAGACACTCAGATAGATACTCAGGAGGTTTGCTGCTGGATGAAGGAGTAAAGGCTGCTGCAAGCCCCCAGTCACAGTGTGTCATCTAGTCACGGATGTGTGAGTTCATCCCTAGCCACTGCCACCATAAATTGTATTTTGCTATATTAGACACCCTGCAGGCCTTATTTCTACTGGACAATTGATAAATTAATCCTGATATAGGATGATAGCAGTAAATAATTACTGTATGTTAATGTGTCATCACACCTACATAACTTATTTGCATTTTAATGGAGCAATTGTAGATGTAATTCCTTCAGGCAAAAGAAAATGAATCTTGAGGGTAGGAAAGTGCTAATCTGGGATGTGGTATGGAGAAAGGTGCTAATATGGAAATCCCAGGAGACTCCCTGTATGTGTTATATCAGTTGTGATCTTTCCTTAGCTTTGTATTAGATTTGTTGATTCTTTGGAGCAAAACTTCAAGCCCTCTTGGGCAAAGGCAAATGGTTAAACCTAATAAGATGCATGCTACTGTGAAATTAGATTAATTAGCTAGAATTTGAATTAGCGTTGTTTTGCAGATAAAATGTATCCAAAAATCTACGTATATAAAATTTTATTTGATATGCCTACAATGTACTATATTAAATATAATTTTTCTCTTGTGGCTGACAAATGGGGAAAAATGAGGCATCTCATGAAATGATTGGAAATATTTCATTTTATACCTGTGTATCATGCAGAACTAAATTTAACTTACCCCAGTGAAATCCATTTTTGGTCAATTCTTTCTTTAGACAGCTACAATAAATATATTATTGAGTTTTTTAAATGTTTCAGTAAGCTCGCCTTTCTGAGACATGTTCACGGGTTACATAAATGATATACTTTTTAGGTCAATGAAACAATTTGAAGTTATTACATGATGTGATTTGTCACAAAATATAGAGAGAGCTAACAAATGATTGACGGACATAGTGGGAATACTTAAGATGGTCATTTACTCAGCGAGTATTTGGTGAGCACAGTCTATGCATCAGAAGCTGTGAAAGAAAGCTTAGGAACAGGAAACATTAACACATAAATGTTTCATGTATCATCAAGTTAGTTTGTGGAGCTTACACATTTTTCCTGTGAAAGATCTTAGAAACTGTTTCAATTTGAATTGAGAACCTTATTGATTATCACATTAATTTCATATTTCTTCAGCTGCTATCATCTTGTAATAAGTTTCAAAATCAGTATTATTGCTTTAGCATTGCTTCTTTTAAATAATGTTTGGCTGATCCGGATTTTTTGGTTTCCTTTAAAAAACATTAGATCAGGATAAAATTGAAGAGAGATTTGACATTACTTGAGAATTTAAAACGTAAGTACTGTATTTACATCCGTCCCCCCTCGCTCTCCTTCCTTCAACTCCTCCTGTGACCATGTACCCACCTGTTCTTAAATTCACAGCCTCTTTAATTACTATTGGTGTGTGTGTGCACATTTATAAATAATAACCTGATGAGCTCATGTAGCGTTGCTCATACGTGTTTGAATTTAGAATTGACCACATGGATTGGATCACCTAACAGAAACTCATTCTTCAAGCAGACTGATTATCCCTCTCAGAAGATGGTAATTGCATGTAGCACTTCTTTTATGGGTGATACCTTATGCTGTTTACCTCATCTATACTGGCATGTGAACTGCTGTTGTCCTTGTCTGAGCCTCTTTAGGCAACCATGTTGAGATTTCATGAGTATATCTTCTCTGTCCTTTATAAAAAAAAAAAAAAAAACAAAAAACAAAAACAAAAACAAACCAAAAAAAAACAGAATCTTGCAGTAGACATCTTAGTCTTCTGGCTCTTATAATCTTTCTGACCCCTCTTCAGCAGTGTTCTTTGAGTCTTAGACTTATGGTTGTGTTGTAGATCTCCAACTCATTTTTATCTTTGCTGACAGGCAACAAAATTCTTTATCCTGTGCTGGTTCCACTCCCTATTAACAGCTTTCCTCAGCAGATAGCCCAGGGCTCTGGCATCTCGAATATCTTGGAGTCTCCAAAGTAACTTCAGCTTCTTGTTCTAATGTCTGGGATCCACATATGATCTTCTGGTCTCCTCATGATCTTCTGGTCTCCAAAGGGCTAGAATCACTTCTCCTGTTCTTCCCTCTATAGCACTCTAAGCTCAGATTGATCCACTCCACTGACACTGCTGTTCTTGCTGATTATCCCATGGTTCTAGTGTCTCCAATACACTGGGGTCTTCCACTTCAACTATGCCTCACCAATAGCCTCTCATAGGCTTTCATCATAGTGCCCAGCCTCAAATCCTTTGCATGACCTCTTGGGCCATCAAATGCAACTGAGGCTGCACCTTCACCAATGGCCTTCCATAGCATCTCAGTGACAAGCCTCAGCTGATCTCCATGACCCCTTCATGCCTTCAAAGCCAGTACCAATGTACCTATTTCTTCTATCTTGTCTTTACCGTCTGATAGTCTCTCTTGTATTTCTTTGGTCAATCTTACATCTGATATTCTTGACAAATTTCTAAGTTCTTAATTTCCAGTTTTCCTTCAGTTTTGTCTTTATTCATTCTATTTACATTTCCCTGTCTTTATCAGTTTTATTTATTCCACTGTTTTTGCTGTTGTTATTGTTTTCACATATTTCATTGATAGAATTTTTCAAATTCTCTTTAAGATCCTTGAGTATATTCATTATAGCTATTTGGAATTCTTGCCTTATGCTTCAGCAATATTGCATTTTTTTTCAGGGCAGTTTTACTCATTTTCATTTTTGCAGGGTTGCTAGACTCTAGTGGAGCCAGAGTGCCCTGGCTGTCATTAATCATGATTTTATGTTGTCATCTATTTGGATATAATTTGTCATTCTAGGTACTGTTATCTGGTCTTATCTTTGTTGGGTGGATTTTCTGGTCCTTGGTTTTTGTAACCCTCTCTGGATTTTAGGAGCATTTGTTGAGTGTGAGTTGCTTGCAAGGAGTAGTACATCTGAGTTCCTGCCAACTGTGGTCACTGAGGTTCCCTGGTAGAATTTGGTTTAAGGTATTGGAAGCTGACAATGGAGATGAGCTAGGACAAGGTATTGAGAGGTTACACAGGAAGGAAGAAAGGTTGTCTGTTAAGATGTGTCCACGGGGAAAGGAGGAAGAGAGGGAAGACAGATCTGTGAAAGTCATCTCCTACTGGCCTTGGGCTAGGGATGAGACTGGAGAATTGCAATCTGAGATCGTGAAGGAAGGGAAATGTATCATCACAAATGAATGATAATGTCAGATAATGACTATGACAGACATAATCAAATAAGCTCTCAGCCTAGATTTTAAAGCACATTAGGAAATTCTGGGGTAGGTGTCCTTTATCTTACTCCATTTCTAAGGACATTGCATTACCTGGAAATGGGGGATGAAATCTGTTACCAGTGGTGATGTCTGGAAATTGCTGTCCTTGCTTCAAGTTAGGTGACTGGGCACTTTCTAGTTTCTGACTATATGCCTGAAGCCTGGGATTTTATAACTGACTTACCTGGACTTCCCAAGTTCTTAGGCCTAGTCTCATAGACTGCCAATTTGAAACCAGTCAGCAAGTCTTCCTGTCTCAATGCTATTTTCTTTGTCCCTAATTTATGTCATAGCTTGATATTTAATTAAGTGACATCAATAACCTTTAACTTTTACTTTATTTTGACCCAATGTATTTTTCTATTTTTCAATTCTTTCAATGATGAGATGAGAATTTTAATACATTTAGTCTTTCTCCTTATTTCGTATTACTTAATTAAATTAATTCATAAAAAATCTAATTATAATCTATCATTAAAGTGGAAAGCCACATGATTTATTTTTAATTTGATTAACCTAAGAGATTTTGTCATCTGCAAACAGTACCAGAATTCCTCAAGCTGATTATTAGTAGTTTTCTTATAGGATTATTAAGTTTTGCATACTGAAAAAGTTCTATGCTAAAGGTGAAGCAAACTGTAGAAGAAATGAAAAAAATGTTAAGCCTCTCAAAACTCTGATGTTTTCTAAGGAATCTAGAGCTAGCAAAAGGATTCACTGAAAGAGTTTTAGAGCACTGCTGTGTACTAAGCCCACACCAGGCCATATGCTGTGACAAGTAACTTGTACAAAATGAAAAGCAGTAATACCAGCTCAAAAATGTCTAATTTTGTTATATTGGATACACCACCAATAAAGGCGTATGTGAATGCTCTAGTTAAAAAAAAACAAATAACAAGCAAACAAACAAAAAACCCACTACACTAAATTAAACCATCAAAGCTGAAACTAATTTTTCTAAGGTTGTTGAGCACCTTGTTTTCTTATTATAATCATAGGAAGTTGCTCCCTATGACTATAATAAGAGAGTTTAGTATGACCAGGTAAGTCATTTCAATTTTTAACATAAATTTTAGGTGTTATATGTGAGTAACAATTCCATTTTACTTGTTTACTAAGAGGAGAAATATCACCCTGATCATGATTCTCAGAAAGATTTGTGTGAACAGTTCAGATATATTCACCATGATAGCATTGTGTCAGGCCTGGCCAAAGCAGTTGCATACCTTAATATTTCATTTTCACATACTGAAAGGTCATGGGTAAAAGAAATTCAAGAAAAAGAAAACCAAATACTTCATTTTTAAGGGTATATCTTATTTTGAGTAGAGCTATTGTTATTATTATCATTCCAAAAAATCACAGTGAATATTTTTCCTTATGTTCTCTCATATTTTAGCTTCTACACCATTTTTTGCAACTTATGTTCTGGCTATCAGTTACTTATTACAATTTTTAGCAATCAGATTCTCTCTTACTGTTCTTTCTACAGACACACACACACACACACACACACACACACACACAATACAACTGATACCACATCATGATATACTTGACATATCACATTTAATTTTTATTTTGTTTTAAAATAATACGGAAGTGGTAATTTTGAATAGCCATGTCAATGCTATTGACTTGTCAACCTCATTATTCTTTGCTTCAGTGATTTCTTTCCAGATATTGATTACTTTGCAAGGAAATAATGTCTGATGTCTTTAGGATTTTCCCTTTAACTCTGACCTTTATATTGCTTCAAATATCAAATACACCTAATTAGTGTTTATATTATTCATTGTTCAGTGCCCTAGCTACATATTATTTAAAATACTGAAAATGTTGTTAAAATTTATTCCATACACACTTCATTTCCTGTGATAAGTAGTCTGTGAATTATTATATGTTATACTACATTTGTCACTAAATAAATAGATAGATAGGTATAGATATAGTTATAGACATAGATAGATATTTTGATGTTAAAATGCCTCAGACATTTAAATGACTACCTAGCGCTAAGGACAGTAAATGTCACCCATGTGTTAGTAAGACTTTTACATGAGTAACTGCCTTGAAATAACAGTGCCTCAAAGGAAGTTAAAGCTGCCTTAGTGGGTGATTTGAAGCTTTAGGTCTTGATGGTGGTAGCTTATTAATAAGTAAGTGTAGTATTATTCATAGTTGTATTCCTTACTTAACTGAATAACACCCTTTGTACCAGTTCTAGAGAATGAAAATTAAGTAAGTCATGTTTACACTCATTACATGTCTGCAATGACTCAATGTGTCCTTTCTTGAAATATTTACAAGTTCTAGCTAGTTTACGCTATGCTTTGGGATCATCATTACAAGTATCTCTTATGAACAAAAAGAAATGAAAGAAAAATCTATTATGATAATGACTTAATTACAAATAATACAAATTCCCTGAAGAGAGAACACCATAGCATGAAATGTCATCTGTTTTTATCTGTTTTATCAAGGAAGAAGGAATAAGAGCCAGTTACTTTGGGAATCTTTACCTTAGCATTTGAAAAAAAGCACCAAATAAGACTTCAAGAAAATGAAAATCCCAGAAATACCAATTCCCTTTCAGCAACATGAAGCCTGAAGCTTTTCTGGGACTTCTAAGGACATGTAGAGGCATAAAGAGCCTTAGACTTGTATCACTGAATCACATGAGAAGAATTTTATTTGAAGATATTAACAATCATCTTCAGAGAAGAGTCTAAATTCTTTAACTGTGTGGCAATATTAATCCAGTTGGCCAAAATACAAATTATGTCATACTTATTCTTTCTAAGGCTGTGGAAGCAAGAAAAGTATCATTGTTAGCTTCCAAATGGGAAGAGAGGCCCTTGGTCTTGGGAAGATCATATGCCCCAGTACAAGGGAATGCCAGGGTCAGGAAGTAGGAGTGAGTGGGTTGGGGAGCAGGGTGGGGGAGGGTATAGGGGGCTTTGGGGATAGCATTTGAAATGTAAATGAAGAAAATATCTAAGAAAAAAAGACAAATCGAGTCAGAAAAATTGAATGGAGTTGTGTCACAGTAGGGGATGGGAATTGGGTGTAGCCCAAGATACCAAGAAAGCAAGAGGCTCACAGGACCCAACAGGGATGACATTAGTAGAAATACCCAAGGAAGGGGAGAGAGAACCTGTAGAGACCATATCCAATGGATAAATATGGTCCCTGGTTGAGGGATGGGGCCACCCACTGATCTCAAAAATAACACAGAATTGTTCTTGTCTAAAGGAAATGCAGGAAAAAAGGGTTGAACAGAGTGAAGGAAAAGCCATCCAAAGACTGCCCCACCTAGGGATGCATCTTGTCTGCTGACACCAAACCCAGACACTATTGCTGATGCCAAGAAGTGCTTGCTGACAGGAACCTCGTATGGCTGTCCCCGAGAGGCCTGCCAGAACCTTGCCAATACAGTTACAGATGCATGCAACCAACCATCAGACTGAACACTAAGACCCAATAGAGGTGTTAGAAGAAGGACTGAAGTAGGGGTTTGCAACCATGTAGGAAGAACAACAATATCAACCAACCAGATTCCCCCAGAGCTCCCAGGCACTAAACCAGCAACCAAAGAATATACATGGTGTTTCCATGGCTCCATATACATATGTAGCAGAGAACTGCTTTATCTAGCATCAATGGGAGCGGAGGTGCTTGGACCTGTGAAGGCTCGATGCCCTGGTGTAGGGGAATGCCAAGGCCAGGAAGGAGGAGAAGGTGGCTGGATGGAAGAACACCCTCATAGAAGCAGGGGGAGGGGGAATAGGAAAGGGAGTTTGCAGAGGGGAAACCAGGAAGGGGGATAACGTTTGACATGTAAATAAATTAAATAACTAATAAAAAAAAAACCCAACCTACCCCCAAAGACAAATTGCTGTCCTCACTGAATATTATATCCAAAAATGTTGGTCTATACTTTCTCAGATTATTTTTACTTCAGGAACTAAAAGCATTCTCCAGTCGCAAGATATCTCCCTTAAATAGTCAAATATGGGGCCTACAATTTCAAGCCAATGACAGTATCTTTAGTCAACTACTGAATTTCCAGATTACTTCTACAGCAATTTTGTTCTTATCAGAGAGGTAACACATTTAATACCAATTAGTTGTTAATCACTTCGAGTAAGTTGTTGAGAGTCATCTGGGAATCCTGAGAAAAAGGAACAAATATAGGCAAATCAAGTAACCTGTGAAGAGAGAGAAATGAATATGGAAGAAGGTAGAAGGCAATGTACTAGAATCTTCAGAAGCAGTTACAGTAGAATCTTACACTGTTGCTTGGCATCCATAGGAAACCACTAGGATTCTGAAGAATTTAAAAGAATGAGTATGTCTGTGTGCATAAACAAACACAAAAGCATGTATGTGCATGTTTGTGAAAACGAATTTCAATGAAAGAAAAGCAAGTAAAAAAGAAAGAAAATATGTGCCTGGGTATGTATGGTGGAGGAGAAAGTTTTCTTGTAGAAAAACTGGAGAGCATAGACAGAGGCAGACTATCTGGGATAGTTCCTAGAGTAATGCAGAGAGAGGGGGAAGGAAGAGGGGAGAGGTGAGACAAGGGAGACAGGTGCTAAAGTCCTGAGGCCTAGGGTACAAAGGTAATCAAAACAGCTGGGTTAGATAAGGAAGAGCCTCTGGGGGAAGGGCCGCCCAGTCTAGGGCCTAGAGACTTCAGGGTAGGGGGCTGGTTATGAGAGCCACACCCTGTAAGAGGAAGTGACTGAGGGATACTGGGAGAAGATGGCAGCCAGGCCCACTTTGATATGTTAAATAGGTTCATCTGCAGTTGTGCCTGGTTTGCAATTTAGCAATAGTGAGTTCTAAAAGCTTGCCACACACAGTGTCGTGGTAATATTTTATGACAAATTTCCAATTTTTTTTGAGGTTGTTATTTAACTTTTTAGAACTACTCTTTTTCTTCTTTTGAGATTATAATCAAATTTTTTGATTCCAGTACTTCTCTCCAAACCCTCCAAACCTACCTTCTAGGCTGCTTTCATATCAATGGCCTTAAGTTTTATTACTGAATATTTCTTTTCTTGAGATGATTATATGTATCTCCTTCAAATATGTGCCTATCACTTCTTGAATTCATTTGATTTTGGTCAAAGAGGTTTTTGTTTGTTTCCATTGATAACAGACCTATGTATGTGTTGATCAAGTTTGGCTTATTTACTTGATCAAACAAATCATTTTGCTCTTCATTCATGAACGTTATCTTAATGTTGGTATTAATGACAACCATAGAATCCTACAATGAGTCAGTGAGTAATTATTCGATAAATCACATTAGTCTAGGAGCTTTGTGTAAATTGTTTTATATACTATGCATTGTATATTTTTCATTATACTCTTAAGTTTTCATTCTTAAAAATACAATAAGATAAATTAGCAAAATTTCATTAGTACTGTAACTTATTATTCCACTTAATCTTCCATCTATCCATTGTTAACATCTTTATGGTATACATATTTTGTTAGAAATAAAATATGTATGAATTATGTTTTAGTCAATTGTCACATAAACACTGTGATTAAGCTCCTGTTTTAATTTTATAAATATGGAAACAGTAACTGGGGAAATAGCTCAGTGGGTAAGTTATACAAGCATGCTAACCTGAGTTCATATTCCCAGAACACGTGTCTTACAGTAGCATGACTATGTGACTCCACTGTTTCTATACCAAGATTAGAAGGAGAGAGAATCATAGGACAGCTAGCATGGTAAATGCAGTTGCTAATGAATAGAGACCCGGTCTCCAACATGATGTAACAATCACAGACCAACACCTAAGTTTGTCTCCTGACTGCTATATGCCAAGGCATACATGTACCTATATGCTCACTTGCACACATACAGAGAGAAGGAGA